>NC_084563.2:29797098-29922098 GCF_033978685.3 Nerophis lumbriciformis | reverse complement strand
GACAAGGGCGATAACGGCGACAACGGCGACTCCTCAGTATCCAACTCATCCTCAGACTCATCCTCAGACTCCTCTGATTCAGACTCAGATTCTGATTCAGACTCCAACTCCGACTCCGCATCAGATTCTTCCTCCTCCTCCTCCTCGTCCTCCTCCTCGTCATCCTCATCCGAGTCAGCCAATACCGAAGGTAAACCGCCCGCACCTTTTCCTCCCAAACCGGTTGTACCAGAGACAGCAAGGACTTTGCTCCGGTCCACAGACTCCCACGTGGTCATGAAGCGGGACCTGGCTGCGGTTTTGCTGAGGAGAAAACGCCAGGCCTCAGGAGTCCTCTCCCTGTACCAGATGGAGAGGTGAGAAGCCTTCCCGACCGGACCAGAAGAGCACCGAGGTAACGCAACGTGTCCCTCTTGTCCCCACGCAGACTGAGAGAGGTGTGCGAGCTGAACACGGGCTGCGACGAGCTGGCCGAGACCCAGGGCATCGTGGCGGCCTACACCGCCTACTACGGACCGCCTCCCTTCTAAGCAGGCCTCTCTTTCAGTCGCAATCCAGCCGGAGGTCGCGGATCTTTGCACAAGCCAGCGCTTTTAGGACCTCTCCAAGGACCTCCAGAGATGTCGAAATTAATCCTTACTGGTGCTACCAATGTATCGTCACGATTGTACCGCTGTATTTCTTCTTCTGTGGTCAGCTCCAGGCTGTGAAATGTGTGCCCACGGACAAACTGCAGCGGATGTAACCACACGTCGCCTCTGGATTTGAAATAAATAAATTATTTTGTTTGTCCAACTTTGCTCTGCTGTGCTCTTTCTCGCCACCAGATGTCAGTGTTTCTCAAATACACGCCTGACTAACATCAGGCGCCACAAATAATTAACTCTGATATCAGTAAGAAGGCTGTATAATCAATCATTCGTCGAAGTTGATCCAGTTCTTTTTTTACCACCTATTAATAAGATGATAGCGCTGTAATGACAATGTCCAACAATGACTAATTATACTGCCTGTGCTATTTAGGACTTCAATTACACCATAAATGACTTACAGGAACTATGTTATATTTATCCAATATTGAGAAAATACAAATAATATTCTCTATTTGCCTACTTGGACAAAAATGTCTCAATTTAAGTTTTTGTTTTTTTCCTGATATGAGTAATATTCTAATGTTAATTTTCAAGACTGATGTATTTGTTTAATTCAGGAAGGCATTCAACAATAATTGTTTGGTAAATACAACAAAAATATTTGAAATTCAATTAAAAAAAATGTCTCTCTAGTGACGAGTCATCAATTGTACTAATAATAATATAATGATAATAACATATTAATATTAAAAAAAAACGTTTTTAAATGTTGGAAGTATTATATTAACGATACATAAACAAACAGTTAAGATTATAGTTCTAATACTTATCTTCATGTTACAATCATTTATCTACGTGAATACATGTTTTAATGTATTTTTTAAAAAGTCAATACATTTCCCATGACTTATTGGAGTGTGAGCGAAGAAGACAATGTCTGTCATGTTCCAAACAGAGCACAGCTCAAGGTGTCCCTCTGCTGGACATTCTGCAGACTACAGCCACCGACTGCAAACTCCCTATGAATGACTTCTGTGAATCCTTAGTTTGGAAGTCCGACTTCCTGTTAATAAACTACGTTTACTACTTTTGGTGTAGCACAAAACATCTTTTACAAGAGCTCCACTTTCACTTCCTATAATCACTACATTTGAAATGCATGTCATACTTTTTAAATGCAAGTGGGATGCATTTGAGTGTGAAACTATTTGAATTATGACAATGGAGAAGATTAACATGTTCTTTAATGTGTGTGTGCGTGTGTGTGTGTGTGTGTGTGTGTGTGTGTGTGTGTGTGTGTGTGTGTGTGTGTGTGTGTGTGTGTGTGTGTGTGTGTGTGTGTGTGTGCGTGTGTCTTTAGGAGGCAGACAGAGTGCAGGAAATACAACTCTTACCATATATTATGATACCATGTATGATGTTACCATGTATAATGATATCATGTATGATGATACCATGTATGATGATATAATGTGTGATGATACAATGCATGACAATACCATGTATGACGATGCCCTGTATGATATCATGTATGATGATACCATGCATGACGATACCATGTATGATGATACCATGCGTGATGATACCATGCATGACGATACCATGCATGACGATACCCTGTATAATATCATGCGTGATGATACCATGTATGACGATACCATGCATGACAATACCATGTATGATGATGCCCTGTATGACATCATTCATGATGATACCATACATGACAATACCATCTATGATGATACCCTGTATGACATCATGCATGATGATGTCATGTGTGATGATACCCTGTATGATGTCATGCATGATGATACCATGCATGACAATACCCTGTATGATGTCATGTATGATGATACCGTGTATGATGATACCATGTATGATTACATCATGCATGATGAGATAGGCTCCAGCGCCCCCCGCGACCCCGAAGGGAATAAGCGGTAGAAAATGGATGGATGGATGGATGATGATACCATGCATGAGGATACATACATGACAATACCATGTATGATGATACCATGTAGGACATCATGCATGATGATACCATACATGACAATACCATCTATGATGATACCATGTCTGACATCATGCATGATGATGTCATGTGTGATGATACCATGTATGATGATATCATGTATGATGATACCATGTATGATTATATCATGCATGATAATACCATACATGACAATACCATGTATGATGATACCATGCATGATATGTGTGATAATATCATATATGATAATACCATGTATGATTATATCATACGTGATGATACCATGCATGACGATACCATGCATGATGATACCATGTATGACGATACCCTGTATGATATCATGCATGATGATGTCATGTATGATAATACCATGTATGATTATACCATGTATGATGATACCATGCATGATGGTACTATGTATGATGATACCATGCATGATGATACTTGTATGATGATATCATGTGTGATGATACCATGCATGATAATACCATGTATGATGATACCATGTATGATGATACCATGCATTATGATACTATGTATGATGATACCATGTATGATGATACCATGTATGATGATACCATGTCGCCAACATGTGTGAATGAAAAAGGTTGTGTTTACTTGATCTACAAACTTTAATCCTCTCAGTGTTTTACTTCATTATTTATGAGGATAAAACGTATAATAAGGGACAAGCGGTAGAAAATGTATAATACTACATTTTTTATTCAAGACAGAAGTTTGCACTTTATTGATCTCAAAGTTGGAGAACGTTTATTTGCATGCATGTTACATTCACACAAGTATTTTATTCAAGGATAGCTCTTTATTTATTCCTTTGAAAATGATTCCATAAAAAGTACAATTTATATGTAAAAAGAACAACTTTATACAAATCAGAATTGTGCCGAGAGTAAGTTGCAGTCTCATTTCAAGTTTTGGATTAAAAAGTAGGAAACAAATCGTAAATCCAATATTTTGTGAATAAAGTCGGGGATTTTATTTTCAGGCCATATCGCCCAGACCTACCTTTAATATATGATTATATAAGTGTGTGTGTGTGTGTGTGTGTGTGTGTGTGTGTGTGTGTGTGTGTGTGTGTGTGTGTGTGTGTGTGTGTGTGTGTGGCTTTAATGCTAATGAGTGTGTCAGCGACAGTTAAAACAGTTTATTTAGATGTTCATTCATCTCTTGACAAACAATATATTCTTTGAATATAATTACTGGTTGTTATCATCACAAAATGATGGATACACCTTAGAATGATGTGTTATTGTTGACTTGTTTTTTACAGTGAACAAAATCTATGAGCTCCAAGCCATGAAAGTTGATGACAATGTTGTTCATGTAGATATGGTCTGTCATTGTGGAGACTCTCCTCTGTGATTAGTTGAAAACATGATTATTATCAAATGTTGTCCAGGATCCATCCAAATATCAGGGGTGTCCAAAGTGTGGCCTGGGGGCCAATGCACATTCTGAAATATTTGTTTGTTTTTAAACGTAAAAGAAAGTGGAATAAAGGAGCAAACAGGTGAAATGTTGACTAATGTTTTTCTTTAAAGTGCTTTAATATTGAATCAAAATTAATGTTGTCATGAATAATTGACCTGTTAAAGGCTCCAATTACTTCACATCAAATATTCCACTTTGAAGTATTTTTGGGTGAGAATATTGCGTATTTTTAGTTTTCCATATAAAGATTAGGGATGTCCGATAATGGCTTTTTGTCGATATCCGATATTCCGATATTGTCCAACTCTTTAATTACCGATACCGATATCAACTGACACCGATATATACAGTCGTGGAATGAACACATTATTATGCCTAATTTGGACAACCAGGTATGGTGAAGATAAGGTCCTTTTTAAAAATAATGATAAAATAAAATAAGATAAATACATTTAAAAAAAATTCTTGAATAAAAAAGAAAGTAAAACAATATAAAAACAGTTACATAGAAACTAGTAATTAATGAAAATGAGTCAAATTAAGTGTTAAAGGTTAGTACTATTAGTGGACCAGCAGCACGCACAATCATGTGTGCTTACGGACTGTATCCCTTGCAGACTGTATTGATATATATTGATATATAATGTAGGAAGCAGAATATTAATAAAAGAAAGAAACAACCCTTTTGTGTGAATGAGTGTAATTGGGGGAGGGAGGTTTTTTGGGTTGGTGCACTATTTGTAAGTGTATCTTGTGTTTTTTATGTTGATTTAAAAAAAAAAAAAAAAAACCCCGATACCGATAATAAAAAAAACGATACCGATAATTTCCGATATTACATTTTTAAAGCATTTATCGGCCTGCCGATATTATCGGACATCTCTAATAAAAATCTACATTTTCTTTGACAAAAATTGCAATAAACACAAGTGAAAAAATGTTTAAAGATGTATAATCAAGGTATAGATGATAAATAAGGTATTACTTTTTTTTTTTTTTTCAAACTGTCACTGTTCAAAAAAATAATAATGAATCAAAATGAATGTTGCTATGAATTATTGGCCCATTGAAGCGACTTCACATCAAATATTCCACTTTGAAGTATTTTGGGTGAAAATATCACATATTTTGCGATATAAAAAACAAAGCTTTCTTTGACAAAAAGTGCAATAAACACAAGTGGGGGAAAAAACGTATAATCAATGGATAGATAATAACTAATGTGTGACTTATTTTTCACACTTTTATGAGAATGACAATTTTATGAACATTTTCGTGGGATTTTTTTGTTTTCCAAACTGTCACTGTTCAAAAAATAATGATGAATCAAAATGAATGTTGCTATGAGTTATTGGCCCATTGAAGTGACTTCACATTAATTATTCCACTTTGAAGTATTTTTGGGTGAGAATATTGCATATTTTGTGTTTGCCATATAAAAAACTATGTTTTCTTTGACAAAAAGTGCAATAAACACAAGTGAAAAAATGTTTAAAGATGTATAATCAAGGTATAGATGATAAATAATGTATTACTGATTTTTTTTTTTTTTTCAAACTCACTATTCAAAAAATAATAATGAATCAAAATGAATGTTGCTATGAGTTATTGGCCCATTGAAGTGACTTCACATTAATTATTCCACTTTGAAGTATTTTTGGGTGAGAATATTGCATATTTTGTGTTTGCCATATAAAAAACTATGTTTTCTTTGACAAAAAGTGCAATAAACACAAGTGAAAAAATGTTTAAAGATGTATAATCAAGGTATAGATGATAAATAATGTATTACTGATTTTTTTTTTTTTTTCCAAACTCACTGTTCAAAAAATAATAATGAATCAAAATGAATGTTGCTATGAATTATTGGCCCATTGAAGTGACTTCGCATCAAATATTCCACTTTGAAGTACTTTGTGATTTGAAAAACAAAGTTTTCTTTGACAAAAAGTGCAGTGGACAAAAAAGAAAATAATAATAAAAACATTTAGTCAACACATAGATGGGAAGATGATCCAGAGATTTAAGCATTGAAAGTAAAACAATACAAAAATATGATTGCGGCCATTTTGGATCACCCAATAATTTTTTTTTAAACTGTCATTGTTTAAAAAATAACCAAATAAAATCAATTATGAATTATTTTCCTATTTTAAGGCTCCAATTACTTCACATCAAATATTACACTCTGAATATTTTTGGGGGAAAATACTGCATATTTTGTGTTTTTGCCATAAAACATGGGTTTTGCCAAAAAAGTCCATACAAATAATTATTAATAATAACTTTATATTGACTGACCCAAGTTGATTTAGAGAAGTGATTGTCAAACTGTGGTACCAGTACCATAGTTGTATGCGGGCTCCATCTAGTTGTACGCCAGAGAATCGCATAATTAAATATCATAATGTAGCAGTTGTATTTTCTCATATTCAAACACAGTGTTACTGTTCAAACTGTGTGTAATGTTACAACAACAAAAAACCCTCTGGCTTGTTTTTAATGAATACTTAGGCCTACTAGGATACTGTATTTCATCATTATGTGGCACTTGGTGAAAAAAGTTTGAGAACCACTAATCTCGAGATTCACGCGTTGAATATTAAAAAAGAAGAACATTTATATTTGTTTTGTTGCAACTAAAAGTTGTAAACTCTTGTTAAAGTGTGTCATGCTTTTAATGAACACCGTTACATGTGTTTATGTCGCCATCATGTGGTCAGGGGCAGGTAATACATCTCTTAAAAGTGTCTTTTGAATCCAACTTTATCGACTGGAAGTTGAATATTGAAAAAGAAGAACATTTATATTTGTTTTGTTGCAACTAAAAGTTGTAAACTCTTGTTAAAGTGTGTCATGCTTTTAATGAACATCGTTACATGTGTTTATGTCGCCATCATGTGGTCAGGGCGGGTAATACATCTCTTAAAAGTGTCTTTTGAATCAAACTTTATTAACCGGAAGTTAAGAGACTTCCGGTGCCGGCACGTACTTCACGGCGGTTCTTTTTGAAAAAAAAATACTGCATATATCTTTTGTTTAAGGTTGCATCGCCGGTATGTATTCAAAGTCGAAATTTGTAACTTTGTTTTTGTCCGAAATAGTGCGAGCTAAATTCACGATTTGTGATTGTGAAAATAGTTCTTTGTCTTACTCATTAGCGACGATGTCATTCAAGATGGCGTCACTCGCACAAATAGATATTTGTTATCCTTCTTCATGCCTTGTAATGTAGCATTACATTATATATGTGCATAACATATGTGTATATTGACTGTATTGTTTGTCTTTTTAGTGTCACCAAAAGTCATCAAACCTGCGGACAAAGCTCATCGGTCTCCTAAGTGGTGACGTAAGTGTTAAAACCGAAATTATTTTTTTAAATTGTTATGACTTCTGGGTCCCAAATTTGAGGCGAGCCCTAAAAGATTTTAAAAAAAAAAACTATATGTTGCATTGGTTTTGAAAATGAAAACAATCAAAATGGCCGCCGGGTGTTTTGATTTTTCGGAGGAAAAAGTTTGGACACCCCTGCTTGAAAGGATGTGGAGAGGACATAAATAACACGTTGCGCAATAATGCAGCCTCAAAGTTTGGTCATTTTCAGAACGCTCACGTCGCCTTCTTCCACTTTCTCGCCACACATGGCGGGGTTATCGTACGCCAGCGGGTGCTCCCGCGCGGCGCCGCCGCCGTCGTCGGCTTGGCAGCATTTGCAGCAGCAGCAGCATTTGGCGGCGACCACGCCCACCAGCCGGTCCCAGGGCTCCAGTGAGTGCGCCCAGAGCGGGAGGAAGTCCCAGGTCCGCAGGCAGGCGGGCAGACACCCGGGCTTCCTTTTCTGCAGCGCGTTGACCACCAGCACGGCCAGCAGCAGCGCCAGCAGCGGACAGGCCACGCCCACCAGTACCGGCCAGCCGGCCAGCGACAGACTGAAGACCAGGAGCGGCAGGATGAAGAAGCAGAACAGGATGTAGACGCCGGCGAACCAGCGGTAGGAGGCGGTGATGTTGCCCAAGGCCTTGGCCAGGCGGATGGGCAGGCGGGTGAAGGGGATGGGGTACCACAGGATGATGCCGGAGATGTTGAACAGGAAGTGCACCAGAGCGATCTGCGGGAAACACGTTAGGAGCCCGCAAGCAAATCGCCAAACGCGTGCCGGCGGTGAACTTTGACCTGCAGGGCGTTGTCCAGAGTTTCTCCCGGGCTGGCCATGGCTGCCAGGATGGCGGTGGTGGTGGTGCCGATGTTGGAGCCCAGGGACAGCGGGTAGGCCCTCTGGATGCTGATCACGCCGATGCCTGCATCCGAGGAACTCGTCACTACGGCTCAAACTGTAGCTTTCCAAACTGTGGCTTAAGGAATCGAACCCACGGGGTGACTCCGTCTTCGCTTCACATGTCTGACAGTACAACCGCTTGCAATTTTGGGCCCCATCTTGTGGACAACGCAAGTAATTCCACTTTTGACCACTTTTATGCACGACCCAATCCGAACAAACTTCCCCCACTCGTGGCGCAAAAAAACCAACACAGAAAGCCAACGCACATGGTCACACGTAACACAACCTGCTCACTAAACTTTGTGGGTATTATCCAAAAAAATGTCCACGCACAACACATCATTCAAAATGACACTCATTTAAATCCCACGCAATGCATGATGGGAAATACACTCTTGTTTGGCACATTTTAGCTACTTGATATTTCTGATTGATTACAAAACTTTAAGGAGGTCGTCACGAAAGTAAACAATGTAGGAGTCACACTTTCACATGCTCTTAATACACAATTATATTCATTATATATGCATTATTTATATATACATACATCTACATATATGTGTGTGTATATATAAATATATATATACACATACATTTACATATGTGTGTACATATACACATATATAAATATATATATACACATTTATGTATATATACATACATATTAACACATATATATGTACATATATACACATACATCTACATATGTGTGTACATATACACATATATAAATATATATATATACACATTTATGTATATATACATACATATTAACACATATATATGTACATATATATACACACATATATATATATATGTACATATATACATACATTCACATATGTGTGTATATATATATATATATAGAAATATATATACATACAGTACATACACATATATGTGTGTATGTATACACATATATATATATATATACATCTACATATATGTGTGTACATATACAAATATATATATATACAAACATCTACATATATGTGTGTATATATACACATATTTAAATACATATATATACACATTTATGTGTTTATATATATATATATATATATATATATATATATATATATATACATACATATTAACACATATATATGTGCATATATATATACACACACATATATATATATACATACATCTACATATATGTGTGTATATATACACATATATAAATAGGTGTATATATATATACACATTTATGTAGATATATATACATATTAACACATATATATATATATACACACATATATAAATAGGTGTATATATATATATATATACATTTATGTAGATATATATACATATTAACACACATATATATATATATATATACTATATATATGTATGTATATGTATGTATAATTTTTTTAATTTTTACTTTACATGCATTTGGTTTTTTGCATATTTTGTGTTTTTTCTACTAAAAAATAATTTTGACAAAAAGGACATAAAACAAAAAAAAAACATTTAAAAAATCAACCTTAGTGATCGACTAGATCTGAAGTTGACCTTTAGATAGGTGAATGGATGGATGTCTGACCAGACGGAAGAATGACTGGGTGAACTAGCTAATGAATGAATCGCTGAATAGACAAATGGATGAGGATGGCTGGATGGAATAATTGTACAAGTGAAAGGGTTAGTAAAGACAATGGAACCTCGATTTACAAACCAAAATGGTCTTGACAGGTTTGTACATGGAAAAGTTTGTATAATGAAGCAAAGTTACCCATAAGAATCGATGTAAACATGAATAATTGGTTCCAACCTCGACTAAAGTCCCTACTCTAGTGAATGTTTGTACACAATTTAAAGTACGATACAGTCCTGTATATCAAACAAACATAACAAGGAGGTGATGGATCAACTTTCTGTATAATAAAAAAAAAAGTCAAAACAACAACAACAACCAGCTGCTGTATGCTGTCTTCATTACAACACTAATGTAGCAGGTATATAATATGTATGTTATGCATTCCACCAAAATTCCCTCACGTTTTATTTGATTGCTCTATTGTATTCATTGTCACTTTTATTTTGTAATTTTTTCAGCAAATAGTTCGTTTTGGGAGCATATGTCATTTTATTTTGAAGTCCTACCTTCTTCCGGTAGTGACGTTGTCGTCCTCACTTGCTGTTGAGACATGCCGTGAGGAGGTGAGTGTTTTTCTCTGCTCTCGTGTTTTAAAGAGAATGTAACTGTGAAACGAGGTTATAAGTTACTCTTGCGCTGCTAATGTTGCTGACATGGTCATGTACACTTTTTTTGCTCAGAGTTTGAGTGTTTTAGCAAACGTTTTGCCAGTGTACTGTTTGGTAGCACTTTTCACTCACACACAGTGGCTGCGGCACTTCATTGAAGTTTTCCCTCCATTTTAGACTGGTGTGCTGCAGAGTCGTGTGTTAATGCTGCTGCATTATTTCCTGTGTATTTCATACAGGTATGTTTCTGTTGCTCCCAAAACTTTATTCTATTCTTCTGTACTGTTTTGATTCATTGTTTATTTTGCTATTGTATACAATATTTGATGGTGGTATATTAATTTTCAGTGTATTTGTAATTGTGATGTATAGGTTTTGTGACATTTATGAATGTTTTATATAGCATTTCTGGTCATTTAAACTCACTTGCTGCTGAGACATGCTGTGAGGAGACTGGTGTGCTGCAGAGTCGTGTGTTAATGCTGCCGCATTATTTCCTGTGTATTTCATACAGCAATAAATACGCCACCTGTTCCGGCTAAAGGCAACCACCGAGTCCCCTTGTCTTCCAAGCAACACCAGCAATACACAACGCAGACTCGAACCGGCTACACTTATATAAGACTTTTAAAGTCATTTTGATAGTAGGCTAATGTAGACACTTACAACATGTGTTGTCTTCATTATAACACTTATATAAGACTTTTAAAGTCATTTTGATAGTAGGCTAATATAGACACTTACATCATGTGTTGTCTTCATTATATCACTTATATAAGACTTTTAAAGTCATTTTGATAGTAGGCTAATATAGGTAATATAGACACTTACATCATGTGTTGTCTTCATTATAACACTTATATAAGACTTTTAAAGTCATTTTGATAGTAGGCTAATATAGACACTTACATCATGTGTTGCCTTCATTAAAACACTTATATAAGACTTTTAAAGTCATTTTGATAGTAGGCTAATGTAGACACTTACATCGTGTGTTGTCTTCATTATAACACTTATATAAGACTTTTAAAGTCCTTTTTATAGTAGGCTAATATAGACACTTACATCATGTGTTGTCTTCATTACAACACTTATATAAGACTTTTAAAGTCATTTTGATAGTAGGCTAATATAGACACTTACATCATGTGTTGTCTTCATTATAACACTTATATAAGACTTTTAAAGTCATTTTGATAGTAGGCTAATATAGACACTTACATCATGTGTTGTCTTCATTATAACACTTATATAAGACTTTTAAAGTCATTTTGATAGTAGGCTAATATAGACACTTACATCATGTGTTGTCTTCATTATAACACTTATATAAGACTTTTAAAGTCATTTTGATAGTAGGCTAATATAGCCACTTACATCATGTGTTGTCTTCATTATAACACTTATATGAGACTTTTAAAGTCATTTTGATAGTAGGCTAATGTAGACACTTACATCATGTGTTGTCTTCATTATAACACTTATATAAGACTTTTAAAGTCATTTTGATAGTAGGCTAATATAGACACTTACATCATGTGTTGCCTTCATTATAACACTTATATAAGACTTTTAAAGTCATTTTGATAGTAGGCTAATATAGACACTTGCATCATGTGTTGCCTTCATTAAAACGCTTATATAAGACTTTTAAAGTCATTTTGATAGTAGGCTAATTAGCTAATATAGACACTTACATTATGTGTTGCCTTCATTATAACACTTATATAAGACTTTTAAAGTCATTTTGATAGTAGGCTAATATAGACACTTACATCATGTGTTGCCTTCATTAAAACACTTATACAAGACTTTTAAAGTCATTTTGATAGTAGGCTAATATAGCTAATATAGACACTTCATGTGTTGCCTTCATTATAACACTTATATAAGACTTTTAAAGTCATTTTGATAGTAGGCTAATATAGACACTTACATCAAGTGTTGCCTTCATTATAACATTTAGAGGAGGTTGGTAAATGGAGGTTCCACAGTACGTATGTGAATATAATGGTGATATAATTAGTGATATATAATTAATAATGTATGTGGATGAAGGGATGAATTCTCACCAACAAGTGGAGTGATAGCGGAGGTAAAAACCGAGCTGCTCTGCACGATGAATGTCATTCCGGCTCCGACTAAGATGGCGATGTAACCTGTGACCCACCCGAACGGGAAGGGGAAATCTGTAAACACACACACACACACACACACTTAGTTCCAAAGAGCGAGTGCGCCAGCCATCTTTGCGCCTGCACACACTTGTGTTGAGGATCTTCTTGATGATTGACGCCACTTGACCCTTGAGCATGGAGTTGAGCAGCTTGACGATGAGCAGCAGGCAGGAGCAGAGCACCAGCAGAGAAAGCGCCAGAAGGATCAGACCCACGGCCAGGTCGGACAGCTGCACGTCCACAAACAGGTGCTCACCTGGCGACAGGCGGGCACGTCAAGTAGGGCCAGAAATGACACGGCAACACCTTTGTGCCGACTCGCTCACACTTCTTGACGCCGTACGTCGTGGAGATGTTCTTCAGCATGACGGTCATGTTGCCCTCGGACCAGCAGGCGGAGGGAGAGGTGCAGTTCTCAGGCCCGGGGAAGGTCACGTTGACTGTGCTCTGAAAGTCAGCCATGCTTTTAGGAGGCTGCGACTGTCACGTGTGTGTGTGTGTGTGTGTGTGTGTGTGTGTGTGTGTGTGTGTGTGTGTGTGTGTGTGTGTGTGTGTGTGTGTGCGGCGTGTTCTACCATGTTGGTGAAGGTCTGGCACCACTTCTTGATCAGACTCTTGTTCCGCGCTGCCGGGTCCCCGGTGGCTATTTCACTTAAGACAGACTTGTCCAGCTGCAAAACACAACAATTACATGCAGGAGTGAGTTTTGTTTCTACAAATACATATGCAGGATGAGTGACCACCACAATGTATCCCACAGGGTATACACCAGGGGTGTCAAAACCTTTTGACTTGGGGGCCTAAAACATTTAGCCATCCGCATGCAAAGTGACTATATATACATACATACATACATACATATATATATATATATATATATATATATATATATGTATGTATGTGTATGCGGGGGTACGTATTTATATACACATATATGTATGTATATATGTATGTATTTATATACACACATATATGTATGTAAATATAAATAAATATGTATGTATGTATATATATATGTGTGTATGTATGTATGTATGTATATATACATTTTTATATCTAAATATGTATATATCTATTAGAGATGCGCGGTTTGCGGACACAACCGCGGAGTCCGCGGATTATCCGCGGATCGGGCGGATGAAATTAAAAAAAATAAGATTTTATCCGCTCGCGGGTCGGGTCGGGCGGATTAATTAGATTTTTTTTTTTTTTTTTTTTTTTTGCGGGTGGCAGTTAAACCAATTCGGAAATATATATACATAGTTAAATGTTGTTACCCACATACGAAAAACGAGCAGGCACCTGCTGCATATGCCACAACAGAAGAAAAAAAAGAAAAGAGATGGACACTTTTACGGAGCGGAGAAGGGACGCCTCGCTGGGGTCCGGGACCGAGGCCCCTTCCCCCGAGAGGGCCCCACCGCTCCCATATGATTGCGCACTGGTGTGCGTCTGGGTCGTGACAGCGTGGCACGCGAATGTCTGTGCATTGGATCAGTCTCCTTTCTTTAACAGGCAAAAGCTTTATAACCTCACCATACCTGCCAACTTTTAAATCAGAAAAACCTAGTAGCCAGGGTCCAAGGGCCGCAGGCCCCGGTAGGTCCAGGACAAAGTCCTGGTGGAGGGTTCAGGGCTTCGCCCCCCGACGCAAAATGATTATTAGCATTCAGACAGGTTAAAATGTTGCTAAAACCATCACTTTTCTATCAGTCACAGTGACTTTTCAAAACAAAAATATTACAGCAAAAATCATATGGGTTGATTGACATGTTTATTCTGTAAGCTAACTTCAATAGTTTGAAATTATTTTGACAGTTAATGCCAGTTATCTTGTCAACCTTTCACAAGACTTCAATTTGTTAATTGAAAGTATAAATAGTATAAACACTTTTAACAGTATGTCGTGCTGTGAAATACAGCCGACAGGATTGTGCATGCACGGTGCAGGAGAACAAAGGACTTCTTTCATTTAAGGTTTGTGATAAACCATCAAACTCATTCGTTAAAAGGACTCTATAGTAATATAAAGCGAATTTTTCTGGACATTATCATGCAAGAAAAGTTTATTTTTGGGATCGCGATCACCGCGTAATGATTTTTAAAGGTTGCATTACATTATTAACTGTCCCATGTGATCAGCCAGTGCGATTGGAAGTCCATGCTCAATTATTGCCTCCGTAAATAAAACTTCGGCATTTATCACATCCAAAGAATCTGTTTGGGCGACGAAAAACGTTGAAAGTTTTCCACTTGTATCGCTAGCAACGGCATTAGACTTGTGTTTTTTTGTCCCAACGTGGTCTTTTACATCGCTAATTCCTCCGTGTCCGATCGAAAAATCTTGTCTGCACAAGGTTCAATTCACGTAGTTTTCACCCTTTTTTTTTTTTTTTAATTAATATTAGATATATAACAACGGGCGGATGGCGGGCGGGTGCAGTTCTGATCAAACGTTACATCGGGTGGATGGCGGATGGTTGACGACTTTCTGACGCGGTTGCGGATGAAATAATTGCCTATCCGCGCATCTCTAATATCTATACATATGTGTGTGTATATACTTATAATAATGTGTGTGTGTGTGTGTGTGTATACATAGATACAGTATATATACACATCAATATATATATATATATATATATATATATATATATTGAATCAAAAAAAGTATAATTCAGTGATTTGGTTGCATTTGCAAACATAAAAAAAGGTTGCACAAAGCTAACTATAAAGTTAAAGTAGCAATGATTGTCACACACACTAGGTGTGGCGAAATTATTCTCTGCATTTGACCCATCACCCTTGATCACCCCCTGGGAGGTGAGGGGAGCAGTGAGCAGCAGCGGTGGCCGCGCCCGGGAATCATTTTAGGTGATTTAACCCCCAATTCCAACCCTTGATGCTGAGTGCCAAGCAGGGAGGTAATGGGTCCCATTTTTATAGTCTTTGGAATGACTCAGCCGGGGTTTGAACTCACAACCTACCCATCTCAGGTAACCTGCTGGCCAAGAATATTCAACTATTTTAACCTCATTAAAGATGTCCGATAATATCGGACTGCCGATATATCGGCCGATAAATGCTTTAAAATGTAATATCGGAAATTATCGGTATCGGTTTCAAAAAGTAAAATGTATGACTCTTTAAAAGGCCGCTGTGTACACGGACGTAGGGAGAAGTACAGAGCGCCAACAAACCTTTAAGGCACTGCCTTTGCGTGCCGGCCCAATCACATAATATCTACAGCTTTTCACACACACAAGTGAATGCAATGCATACTTGGTCAACAGCCATACAGGTCACACTGAGGGTGGCCGTATAAACAACTTTAACACTGTTATAAATATGCACCACACTGTGAACCCACACCAAACAAGAATGACAAACACATTTCGGGAGAACATCCGCACCGTAACACAACAGAACAAATACCCAGAACCCCTTGCAGCATTAACTCTTCCAGGACGCTACAATATACACCCCCCGCAACCCCAAGACATTGATACAACGTTGATTATACGTACATGTCCTTTAAAAGTGACTTTGAATCACCGTTGCAAATTTGTAGATTGAGACAACGTTGATGTCCAACGTTGGACGCACGTTGTTGGTTGGGAAATGACCAAATTTCAATGTCAAATCAACGTCACAACCTGACATTGAAGATACGTTGTCAAAAAGCATGTTTAATTGTAGAATATTGGTTGGGAAATGACCACATTTCTAGGTCAAATCAACGTCACAACCTGACATTGTTTAAATGTTGTCAAAAAGCATGTTGGTTCAACGTTGTATTTGTGTTGTAGAAGTTCAATGTTCAATCAACGTCAGAACCCGACGTTGAATAAACCTTGTCAAAAATCATGTTGTTTCAACGTTATGTTTTTGTTGGAAAATATTGTTTGGGAAATCACCAAAATTCAATGGTCAATTCAACGTCAGAATCCAACATTGATTAAACGTCGTCAAAAAACATGTTGTTTCAATGTTGTATTTGTATTGTAAAATATTGATTGAAAAATGACCAAAATTCAATGGTCAAATTAAGGTCACAACCTAGCATTGAATAAACGTCGTCAAAAAGGATGTTGTTTCAACGTTAGGTTTGAGTTGCTCAACATCAGGACATAATTCAATGACTTCTCAACGTAGTTTCAATGTCTTGTGCCTGCTGGGATGTTGTAACGAGAGCTGGGAATACGTGAGGTTGTCTAAAAGAGATTCTGATAGGTCAGGTTCCTCCGGGCGACGACTTGTACCTCAATGATGGCGTCTGTGAGGGGGTCCGTGATGACGTTCAACAGCTCGGGGGGCTCGCCGCTCTGGATTTGGAAGGAGTCGATAATGATCTTGGTGACCTCGTACAAGTACCCGGTGGCCACCTCCAGGGGCAGCAGCACCAGCACCGACAGCCAGTTGAAGAAGTCGTGCACCGTGGCGCCCGCGAAGGCCCTGTCACAGATAACAGCTGAACTTTGACCTCTCTGTTGGTAGCCACAGTACACAGTACATTGCCAGCAAGATAGGAACTACCGTGTCTGCTTGCCGCCGCAATAAAAAGAGGCCTCGCGCTTACCTGCGGAAGACGCTGCGGTCCCCGGCCTGCGTCATGGCAACCAGTGTGTTGGTGACCGAGGTGCCGATGTTGGTGCCCATGATGATGGGCACTGCCAGCTGCACCGTCAGCACTGCACACAGTAGGTTATTTTACTCATCATCCTCTGTGTGTGTGTGTGTGTGTGTGTGTGTGTGTGTGTGTGTGTGTGTTCTTGTATTTCTACCCTTCTTGAGACATGAAGAAGGAAAAGTATCTTCCATATGAGGAGGTGTGAACAAGTGATGACATAAATCAATAACATTGCATCTAATAGACAATGTCTCATTTGTGGTGACATCTATCAAAATGAGGGTGGTCCCAAAAAAGAGGGATTGTTCACATTGACTGTGTGTCGCTTTTAAAAAGTGCTCTCCCTCTGGTCAACATATGAAATAACAAGTGTGTGTAGGGAATTGAAATGCACCCCCTTTGGCCAAAGTTTATTTAAAAAAAAAAAAAAAAAAAAAAAAAAATATATATATATATATATATATATATATATATATATATATATATATATATATGTATATAGAGATATACTGTAATAACCTGAAGTAAATAATGAAGATTCTTTTTTTTTTTTTAAATCAATGAACTAAAAGCAGTATTTTTCTCACAATGTGTCAACTTTTTTCTTATAAAATTGGAAACAATTTCTCATGTTCTTTCTGTTTCTGTAACATTGCAATATTTTCCCGTAAAATGATTACCGTATTTTTCGGAGTATAAGTCGCACCTGCCGAAAATACATAATAAAGAAGGAAAAAAACATATATAAATCAAACTATGAAAAAAACTGCGTCTTATAGTCCGAAAAATACGGTACTTTTTTACGTAAACTGATTACTTTTTAATGCAAAATGGTGACATTGGTCATAGAAAATTCTGACTTTTGTCACAATATTGCCCGTTTTTTTTGTTGTCCTTGTAAAATAGTGAAATTTTTTTTAGTAAGTCAAATTATGACTTTTGTCATGGACAAGCGGTAGAAAATGGATGGGTGGAAAATATTGCCAACATTTTTAATTTTCTTATAAAATTGTGACTTTTGTCGAGTAAAATTACGACTCTTTTCGTAACATTGCCAAAATTTCAAGCTTTTCTTGTAAAATTGAGACTGTTATTGAGTAAAATTGGCCCTGCGATGAGGTGGCGACTTGTCCAGGGTGTACCCCGCCTTCCGCCCGATTGTAGCTGAGATAGGCTCAAGCGCCCCCCGCGACCCCGAAAGGAATAAGCGGTAGTAAATGGATGGATGGATGGATTGAGTAAAATTCCAACTTTTATCATAATTTTGCACAAATGTTCAGTTGAGGAGGTGTGAACAAGTGATGACATAAATCAATAACATTGCATCTAATAGACAATGCCTCATTTGTGGTGACATCTATCAAAATGAGGGTGGTCTCAAAAAGGAAGGATTTTTCACATTTACTGTGTGTCACTTTTAAAAATGCTCCCCCTCCCATTTGAAGTGCTTCCCCTCTGGTCAACATATGAAATAACAAGTGTGTGTAAGAAAT
Organism: Nerophis lumbriciformis; assembly: GCF_033978685.3. Classification (NCBI taxonomy): domain Eukaryota; kingdom Metazoa; phylum Chordata; class Actinopteri; order Syngnathiformes; family Syngnathidae; genus Nerophis; species Nerophis lumbriciformis. Next base: position 29,903,267 of record NC_084563.2, on the reverse strand, counting down.
TGAAATGCTCCCCCTCTGGCCAAAATTAATTAAAAATAAATAAATATGTAGATAGAGACATACTGTAATAACTTGAAGTAAATAATGAAGATTAAAAACCAATTACAACAACAACAAAAAATAATAATAATAATTAACTAAAAGCTTACCTTTTTTTATATGTGCATAGTATGTATATATTATTAATGTTGTAAATACACATCTTTATATATCTAGAAAGGGTGGTTCTAAAGATCTAATATTATGTGCCAAACATGTTTTGCTTCAAATCAAAGTAAGGACTGTGAGTTATCCATCAAGTTGTGCACTTCAATAGGGATTTTTATGCTAGAAAAATGCTCACTAAGCGGCCAAAACTTTACCGTAAATAAAACCAGAACTGTGGTAGCACTTACAGGAATACACCGTAAAAACAATCGTAGATGTTACAAAAAAAAAACACGTTTATATTGTTTTTCCATTTTTCACTTCTATGCTGTAAAAAAAAGAACATTGTAAATGTTGGCAACTGATCTGTCTACAGATTTCTTTTACACTGTACGTAAAAAAATATATATAATAAATAAATATTTGTGTAGTAATATTCCAGCAGACACAAGACATTGAAACAACGTTGACAACTTGTTGAATTAGGTCCTGACGTTGTGCAACTCAAACATAACGTTGAAACAACATGCTTTTTGACGTTTAATCAACGTTGGGTTGTGACGTTGATTTGACATTGAATTTTGGTTATTTCCCTACAACACAAATACAACGTTAAAACAACATGCTTTTTAACGTTTAATCAACGTTGGGTTCTGACGTTGATTTGACGTTGAAATTTGGTCATTTCCCAACCAACATTCTACAACACAAATACAACGTTGAAACAACATGCTTTTACAACATTTAATTAGTGTCAGGTTGTGACGTTGATTTGACGTTGAATTTTGGTCATTTCCCAACCAATATTGTACAACACAAATACAACATTGAAACAACATGCTTTTTGACAACATTTAATCAATGTCAGGCTGTGACGTTGATTTGACATTAAAATTTGGTCATTTTCCAACCAATATTCTACAACACAAATACAACATTGAAACAACATGCTTTTTGACGTTTAATCAATGTTGGGTTGTGACATTGATTTGACATTGAATTTTGGTCATTTTCCAACCAATATTCTACAACACAAATACAACGTTGAAACATCATACTATGTGACAACGTTTAATCAATGTCGGGTTGTGACGTTGATTTGACTTTGAATTTTGGTTATTTCCCAACCAATATTCTACAACTCAAACATAACATTGAAACAACATGCTTTTTGACGACGTTTAATCAATGTCGGGTTCTGACGTTGATTTGACATTGAAATTTGGTCATTTCCCAACCAATATTCTCCAACACAAATACAACGTTGAAACAACATACTTTTTGATGACGTTTAATCAATGTCAGGTTCTAACGTTGATTTGACCTTGAATTTTGGTCATTTCCCAACCAATATTCTCCAACACAAATACAACGTTGAAACATCATACTATGACAACGTTTAATCAATGTTGGGTCGTGACGTTGACTTGACATTGAAATGTGGTCATTTTCTAACCAATATTCTACAATACAAATACAACGTTGAATTAACATGATTTTTAACAACATGTATTCAATGTCAGGTTGTAACGTTGATTTGACATTGAAATTTGGTCATTTCCCAACCAACAACGTTGATCCAACGTTGAACACCAACGTCTTAATTCACGAATGCAACTATTTCGCAACCTTGTTCAAAAGTCACTTTTAAAGGACATGTACGTACAATCTACGTCGCATCAATGTGTTGATGGAATGGACTTAAAATGGGGATGCATCAACGTGTATTTTAGTGCGGCCTGGCTGGGACTGGCGTGCGGTCTTAGTACTCACGCCCGGAGGAGACCATGCTGACCACGATGGAGGACGAGGTGGACGAGCTCTGGACCAGCAGAGTCACCAGGACGCCGATGACCAGACCAGCCAGAGGGTTGGACAAGACCGCGTTGTCCTGGAAAATGTCCCCCGCCGCTTTGCCTGCGGGGACACAGTGGAGGCACATTTCTCAGCTTCTATTTTTTATATGATCCTTGTTGTTTTTATTCATGGGTGTTTTGTTCCTTGCCTCCCACAAGCTGGAAGGCGGAGCTGAGGATGTCCAGAGAGCAGATGAACATGTAGAGCAGGCCCAGCAGCACCAGCAGCTTCACCAGGGACACCAGCACCCTCAGCACCTTCGCCTGGCAGTCCAGCGCTGACACGGTCAAACACATTATTTGTACATTCAAGATAATTATTACTTTATTTTCTATTTTAACAATCAGGACAATTTTAAAAAAGTCACTTCACTTCAATAATGTGCTCAAATACTCTTTTTTTTCCACTTTGTTTTTCCATTTTTGGCTGTAAACGTCTATTTAATAGATCCTAAATAATGATGAAATAAAATAAGGTACAAACCCCGTTTCCATATGAGTTGGGAAATTGTGTTAGATGTAAATATAAACGGAATACAATGATTTGCAAATCCTTTTCAACCCATATTCAGTTGAATATGCTACAAAGACAACATATTTGATGTTCAAACTCATAAACTTTATTTTTTTTTTGCAAATAATAATTAACTTAGAATTTCATGGCTGCAACACGTGCCAAAGTAGTTGGGAAAGGGCATGTTCACCACTGTGTTACATGGCCTTTCCTTTTAACAACACTCAGTAAAGGTTTGGGAACTGAGGAGACACATTTTTGAAGCTTCTCAGGTGGAATTCTTTCCCATTCTTGCTTGATGTACAGCTTAAGTTAAGCAGTCCGGGGGGTCTCCGTTGTGCTATTTTAGGCTTCATAATGCGCCACACATTTTCAATGGGAGACAGGTCTGGACTACAGGCAGGCCAGTCTAGTACCCGCACTCTTTTACTATGAAGCCACGTGGCTTGGCATTGTCTTGCTGAAATAAGCAGGGGCGTCCATGGTAACGTTACTTGGATGGCAACATATGTTGCTCCAAAACCTGTATGTACCTTTCAGCATTAATGGCGCCTTCACAGATGTGTAAGTTACCCATGTCTTGGGCACTAATACACCCCCATACCATCACACATGCTGCCTTTTACACTTTGCGCCTATAACAATCCGTATGGTTCTTTTCCTCTTTGGTCCGGAGGACACGACGTCCACAGTTTCCAAAAACAATTTGAAATGTGGACTCGTCAGACCACAGAACACTTTTCCACTTTGTATCAATCCATCTTCGATGAGCTCAGGCCCAGCGAAGCCGACGGCGTTTCTGGGTGTTGTTGATAAACGGTTTTCGCCTTGCATAGGAGAGTTTTAACTTGCACTTACAGATGTAGCGACCAACTGTAGTTACTGACAGTGGGTTTCTGAAGTGTTCCTGAGCCCATGTGGTGATATCCTTTACACACTGATGTCGCTTGTTGATGCAGTACAGCCTGAGGGATCGAAGGTCACGGGCTTAGCTGCTTACGTGCAGTGATTTCTCCAGATTCTCTGAACCTTTTGATGATATTACGGAGCGTAGATGGTGAAATCCCTAAATTCCTTGCAATAGCTGCTTGAGAAAGGTTTTTCTTAAACTGTTCAACAATTTGCTCAGGCATTTGTTGACAAAGAGGTGACCCTCGCCCCATCCTTGTTTGTGAATGACTGAGCATTTCATGGAATATACTTTTATACCCAATCATGGCACCCACCTGTTCCCAATTAGCCTGTTCACCTGTGGGATTTTTCCAAATAAGTGTTTGATGAGCATTCCTCAACTTTATCAGTATTTATTGCCACCTTTCCCAACTTCTTTGTCACGTGTTGCTGGCATCAAATTCTAAAGTTAATGATTATTTGCAAAAAAAAAAAAAAGTTTATCAGTTTGAACATCAAATATGTTGTCTTTGTAGCATATTCAACTGAATATGGGTTGAAAAGGATTTGCAAATCATTGTATTCCGTTTATATTTACATCTAACACAATTTCCCAACTCATATGGAAACAGGGTTTGTAATTATATTTCATAAAAATGATAAGTCTAGATATAAGCGTCAAAGTTGGCGACACCGATCCCTCCTGCTGAGTCTTCTTACGCTCTGGCAGACCAGATAGCACCGGACATATTTGTCTGGATGTGTTTGTGGTGGGACTTGACAAATAAATGCATGGTGCGACTATTTCTACTAATATTAACACTAATAATAGCAATAGTGATGTTTTGTACTTAAATTGTAGCTGGCGCTTTTTAAGACACTTAAAATTAGAATTGAATTCAGCATAATAACCAAAGATAGTGTAAAAAATAATACAAATTTATTACAAAACCCAAAACCAGCAAAGTTGTCACGTTGTGTAAATGGTAAATAAAAAGAGAATACAACAAATCCTTTTCAACTTATATTCAATTGAATAGACTGCAAAGACAAGATATTTCATGTTCACACTGAGAAACTTCTTTTTTTTCATGAACTTAGAATTTAATGGCAGAAACACATTGCAAAACTTTATTTTTTGCAAATATTAGCTCATTTGGAATTTGATGCCTGCAACATGTTTAAAAAAAGCTGGCACAAGTGGCAAAAAAGACTGAGAAAGTTAAGGAATGCTCATCAAAGATTTATTTGGAACATCCCACAGGTGAACAGGCTAATTGGGAACAGGTGGGTGCCATGATTGTGTATACAAGTAGATTCCATGAAATGCTCAGTCATTCACAAAGAAGGACGGAGCGAGGGTCACCACTTTGTCAACAAATGCCTGAGCAAATTGCCCGCGGGCCGTAGTTTGGATTTCACCACGTGGGTTCAGGAACACTTCAGAAAACCACTGTCAGTAACTACAGTTGGTCGCTGCATCTGTAAGTGCAAGTTAAAACTCTACCATGCTAAGCCAAAGCCATTTATCAACAACACCCAGAATTGCTTCGCTGTGCCCAAGGCGCAAAGTGTAAAAGGCAGCATCTGTGATGGTATGGGGGTGTATTAGTGGCCAAGACATGGGTAACTTACCCATCTGTGAAGGCACCATTAATGCTGAAAGGTACATACAGGTTTTGGAGCAACATATGTTGCCATCCAAGCAACGTTACCATGGACGCCCCTGCTTATTTCAGCAAGACGATGCCAAGCCACGTGTTACAACCGCGTGGCTTCGTAGTAAAAGAGTGCAGGTACTAGACTGGCCTGCATGTAGTCCAGACATTGAAAATGTGTGGTGCAATATGAAGGCTAAAAGATGAGAAGGGAGACTGTTGAACAACTTAAGCTGTACATCAAGCCAGAATGGGAAAGAATTCCACTTCAAAAATGTGTCTCCTCAGTTCCCAAACCTTTACTGAGTGTTGTTAAAAGGAAAGGCCATGTAACACACTGGTAAAAATGCTCCTGTGACAACTTTTTTGCAATGTGTTTCTGCCATTAAATTCTAAGTTCATGAACAAAAAGATGTTTCTCAGTGTGAACATGAAATATCTTGTCTTTGCAGTCTATTCAATTGAATATAAGTTGAAAAGGATTTGTTGTAACGTGACAACTTCACTGCTTTTGGCTTGTGTACATACAGTATATACTACATACTGTAAGTCATTTCATGTATACATGTTTGCACATCCAGTGCTCAATAAAACATATCTAAAAAAGAGGCATCTTCATTGTGAATAATTATTTAATTGATGATAATTCAGTAATAATGATGTTATATTTTATGATTACAATCTGGAATGCAATGAAAACAAGGCAATACAGGTGGTTGAGCCAGTCTCACGTGCCGTTCTCTTCTTTATCTGTCATTAATGATAAGTTATATCAATATGTTAATGATTCACACGCCATTAATTAGTGATTCCATATCAGCTGTGAGCGACACACCCGCCTGACTAAACGCACAGCAGCAGTTTTTCGCTGGAGCCGTGTCAATATTGTTCACTCTTTCCATTGATGGAAAATACAGGTCTCACCTGACCACGGCACCCCCGTGTCCTGCAGCTCGGGAAGGTCCCAGGGGTCTTCTTCTTCTGGCTCCCCGTCCATCAGAGCCAGGGTGGAGTGTGCAGGACTCCCCTTCTGCTCTATTCACCCACAAGCAAGAGAATGGTAATATCATATAATAATAATGTCAAATATCATCTCTTATTTCAGTCTGCACAGGAATTCACCTTTGCTTTCATTATTTTCTTTTTGCTGCGCAGCCTGAAAAATAGAGGGAAAAGCGTCAGGAAGAAAAGAAAAAAAAAACATCAAATGAAATGAAATTAAAGAAAAATAAACACATACATAAATCAATCAATTAAATTCAATTAATTTAGATTAAAAATATTAATACAATTCAATGCATCCATCCATTTTCTACCGCTCGGGGTCGCGGGGATGCTGGAGCCTATCCCAGCTGCACTTCAATGAATTAACAATAATAATGAACGGGGCAAGCGGTAGAAAATGGATGGATGGAATACAAAAAAAAAAATTACATTTTATTAAATTAAATAAATAAGCAAACAAATAAACAAGCAAACAAACAAATACATGAATAGATAAAATAATACAATATTAAATTTGATTAAAAATACAATAAAATTTGACTAAATTAACAGTAATAATAAAATTAAATTAAATTTAAAAAATGAAATGGAATAAAATAAAATAAAACGAAATGGGAAAAAAATTAAATGAAATAAATATATACACAAACAAATATATAAATAACAATACATTAAATTAAATTAAAAAACGAAATGGAATTTTTTTAAATAAAATTTAAAATAAAATGAAATGAAATAAATATATATACAAACAATTATATTAATTAAATTAGATTAAATTAAATTGAAATAATAATACAAATTAGATACAATTAAATAAAAATTTACTAAATAAAAAAAGTTAAATAGGATTAAATATTTAGTATATGCCTTCATATTTATATCCAAACCGTTCTACAATTGTTCCACTGTCACACACAGTTCCCCCTCCTACATGTCAAGGTATTGATCATTTGCTCGCATGGTGTCATGGCCACAGGAAAATTCCACTAGCATCACAATACTCAGTAGCACACGGAAATGAAGCAGAATGGATTTTGGGGAGGGGGGGAACTTTCTACGAGTAATCTTTAATCTGCTTGCTGTTTAAATATTTGACGTCGTCATTTTCACTTACTGATGAAACAGAAAATGGATTGAGGAAGTGTTGTAGGACAAATTGGAACCTGTTACTTTTTATTCATTATTACTTACATTGTAGGTAGTTTTTATAAATGTTTTGGATTTGTCATTTTGCCCAACTTTTTCCATGCACAGTATAATATTTAATTGTTAATTTCATGTGAGGATTCATTTTTTTCAAGTTTGTTTTACAAATAATTGTACTTGCATAAATAAGGCATGTTTGTATTCATACAATGTTGCTAATAATGATATTTAATAATAATAATAATAATAAGGGTATATGCTCACCTCAGGTATCTTTAGTGCATCCATGCTCTCAGAGTGCGGCCTTCAGTTGGACAAACACTTCCTCCACACAGGTGTGGTGGAAAAGGTGAAGGAGGTTGAGGCTGGTGGAACCTTTTGCATCTTTAAGAGGGTTTCACCTCTCACAGATAAGAGGAACACACCTCTCAAACCTTGACGAGTCTCTCCGTAATCTCTGCTGCACGTTGTGTTGCAATCTAGTGTACATTGTTGTACACCTAGTGTGTGTGTGTGTGTGTGTGTGTGTGTGTGTGTGTGTGTGTGTGTGTGTGTGTGTGTGTGTGTGTGTGTGTGTGTGTGTGTGTGTGTGTGTGTGTGTGTGTGTGTGTGTGTGTGTGTGTGTGTGTGCAGACAGGATGTGAAATGTGTCATCCAGGCTCCACTTAGTTTGATCATTGTGACAAACTATTGATCTTCTCCAGAGTTACTCATTGGTTAACACTCTGTGCTAAATTTAGACATGTAAATGAAATATCACTTACTTACTTGGAAAAAATAAAAACATAGTAATCAATATTAGCATTGGTGTCCAAAATGAGGCAAGTGAACAACTGTTTGGGCCTTTTGTGTTGAACTTGTGTATTGTTGTGCGACTGTCGTGAAGTTTAGTAAATGCTTCTTCTTTTTTAACCCAATTCCTTTCAATGTTTCTGTTTAAAAGTAGTGTTTTATTATTTATGTTCTTTGTGTTAATATGGTATTTTTATGATTTTACAGAGTAGCTGTATTTATTTGTTTGTGATCAGCACTTCTGCTGTCATTAGGAAACCGGAGAGAGTTTGTCCCCAACATGGCGCCCGGTCATCACGTGAGAGGCGTTAGACCAATCATGTAGGAGATCGTCTGGCCATACTTTCACTCTGATTGGTCAAACGCCTCTCACGTGACAATTGGGCGCCATGTTGGGGACTGACCCCGAAATGAAGTTGGCCATAGGCTGTCGGGCACAGTGTAACAGCGACACTTAGAGGCTGTACTGTGCTATTGCTACATGTCATTTCCATGGTTTAAAAAATATGATTAAAATAATTGAAAATAATAATTCAGAGTATCATACGATTGAGATACTGATATTGAAACTTGATTTAAACTATACTAATTATATCTTCTGTTTTAGTTTTATTCAACCAACAAACTAATTAAATTATATGTTTGTGCATAAAGGCTACAGACGTGTTTTCTTTCCAGATTAATTTTAGATGCAAGCATTGATCCCCCCATCTTTATTCATGATTTTTAAAATGTGGCTTTCGTTCTAATTTACCTTTTTTTAATATAAAATATTTATTTGAAAATGTGCACTGATTTTTTTTAAATGCAAATGTATTTTTACATTTTATTTTTATTCATTTATTTATTTAACTGATGATAATTGTACCACAAAGCTGTGATATCGAAGTTCAACACAAAATATTGAATATATATATATATATATATATATATATATATATATATATATATATATATATATTTCATTTAACATAAAATAAAAAAAACTAAACAAAAACAAATCTTAGCATTTTTAAAGAAAAACAACATATATATTATTACAACTCAATAACTAAGTATGTACATATATTAAATAAAGAAAGAAAAGAAACCACAACTAGTACATACATTGTGTATTATGATTTTATTTCCCCGCTATTTTTTATCATTAATATTTATTTAGATTATATTTTGTAATATAAAGTGTGTGCACTGATTTTTTTTCTATTTAAATGTATTTTTACATTTTATTTCTTGTTATTATTTTTTAACTGATGATAATTATACCACATGGCTGTGATATCCAAGTTCAACACAAAATATTGTGTGTATGTATACATATATATATATATATATATATATATATATATATATATATATATATATATATATATATATATATATATATATATATATACATGTATATATATATATATATATATATATATATACATATATATACACACACATTCAATTAACATAAAAAAAAACCTCAGCAAAAACTAATCTTCACATCTTAAAGAAAAACAACTCAATAACTAAGTACGTAAATATATTAAATGAATAAAATATACCACAAATAGTACGTACATTTGTGCTATGAATCTTTATTTCAGTTGTCTCTGATGAATAGTAAGCATATCCCAGTGTATTGTCATTTTATTTCCCCGCTATTTTTTTTATCATTCATATTTTTAATTGCATATGCATTGCATGCTGTTTGAATTTCTTCACCAATTCCTCCATCATGTCTACCATTTTTTTATGTTCTAAGTTACTTTATTCGTATTTTTACAATAACAGTATTTGCGGCACGAACACCAAATTAAAACTAAATAATTTGAAATGTATTTATTTGTTTCTTTTAGCTTTTGTTATCTCTATCATAGTGACAGTGTGTACTTGAAACCTACAATGATAATTAAAAATTAAAAATTTTGCGGCTATTTTATTTCTTTTTACATGAATGATAACGAGCTGCGTAACGGTTGCACTGAATTTAGCAATCGCGTCGCTAGGGGGCAGTCGTACCGTTTTTGAAACCTTTCAAACGAAAGAGTAGGTTTTTGTTTTTTTAAATTATTTGTACTTTTTATGATTCACACACATGTTTGTATTAATAATGATCGTATACTATTTATTTTTGTTTAATTAGGCTTTTATTTGTACAGGCTTTTATTGTTGAAATTTCCGGCTAGCCTATTTAAACCTTCGTTTTCATTTCCGGTTCACGTCAGACTGGATGACATTGTCGCAAGTAATGGCACACACGCCAGTAACCTCAATATAACGGGTTATTTATCCTCTTGTGCATTAATTCAAGACTACCGAACGTGCTTTTTTGTTATTATGGACAACATGTCTTCTACTACTGCGGGTTTCGACGAGGAGATGCAGCAGCAAGGCGCACAGGTTAGCTACTAGCCGAAGGACATCATTAAATTTAAACTTTAATTTGTCTTAAATGCCGTCTCAGGTCTCTCCCACTCAGATACCCAACCTCAGGACCTACATCCCCACGGAGGAGGAGAGGAGGGTGATGAAAGAATGTCGTACGGAGAGTTTAATTTACCGAGGTAAGGCCATAGCATTAGGTACAGCTGCACAACATGGAGGAGCTGCATAGGAGAAAGTAAACAAAGCAGTGGTAGACATAGAAATGTCTTATGTTGTGATCACTCTCTTGCAGAGTTGCCCCTTGCTGCGGTGGGCGCTGCCGTGGGTCATGCCCTTGTTGTCAAAGGTAAACACACACAATGGGTGTCCAAAGTGATTGTGCACAATCACGAGCATTCTGATATTAGTAGCATGCTAGCTTTTTTTGTCTGCAAATTTTGCAGGTACACGTTTTGGCGTCAGATATTTTGTTGAAAAAAACTCAATGTAAACAGAACAATAAGTTCTTAAAATGAAGGTGCAATAATAAGGAATACGTAAGAAATGCTTCGTAAAGTGTAAGGAAATAGTGCAAAGTGTGAAAATGTGAACGTAGAGAAATTTTCTGCAGGTTTAGTGGCAGGAAATGGCGGCTGTGTAACATGAATTTGCCCTGTTCTTATTTAACTATGGAAAGGATTTTTTTGTTATGCAGTAATTTTTTGTTTTATTATTATATTCATCAATATTGATGATATTGAACATACAGGTTATGTTCTATAACCTGGAAAATAAGGAGCAGAAGAAACATATATTTAATTTGAAATGTAACTTCCTGTGATTATAATCAGCTATCAAGGCAGAAAGGAAATGTCAACACAAGCATGGGAAACACTTAATGTAAACAAAATTGGAAAATAAGCTCTGAAAAATCATGAATACGAATATAGGTGATACTGTCACCTGATTGTCTCACGCCATACAAAGAATCTACCAAACTTGATAGTTGATACTGTCACCTGATTGGCTGTTAGGGCGTCTCATCTATGCAAATAATCAACCAAACTTGATAGTTGATACTGTCACCTGACTGTCTCACGCCATACAAAGAATCAACCAAAAGGATAGTTGATACTGTCACCTGATTGGCTGTTAGGGTGTCTCGTCCATGCAAATAATCAACCAAACATCATAGTTGATACTGTCACCTGATTGGCTGTTAGTGTGTCTCATCCATGCAAATAATCAACCAAACATCATAGTTGATACTGTCACCTGATTGGCTGTTACTGTGTCTCATCCATGCAAAGAATCAACCAAACCTGATAGTTGATTCTGTCACCTGATTGGCTGTTAGGGTGTTTCATCTGTGCAAAGAATCAACCAAACATCCTAGTTGATACTGTCACCTGATTGGCTGTTAGTGTGTCTCATCCATGCAAAGAATCAACCAAACATGATAGTTGATTCTGTCACCTGATTGGCTGTTAGGGTGTCTCATCCATGCAAAGAATCAACCAAACATCATAGTTGATACTGTCACCTGATTGGCTGTTATACTGTCACCTGATTGGCTGTTACTGTGTCTCATCCATGCAAAGAATCAACCAAACCTGATAGTTGATACTGTCACCTGATTGGCTGTTACTGTGTCTCATCCATGCAAAGAATCAACCAAACTTGATAGTTGATACTGTCACCTGATTGGCTGTTAGTGTGTCTCATCCATGCAAAGAATCAACCAAACATGATAGTTGATTCTGTCACCTGATTGGCTGTTAGGGTGTCTCATCCATGCAAAGAATCAACCAAACCTCATAGTTGATACTGTCACCTGATTGGCTGTTAGGGGGTCTCATCCATGCAAAGAATCAACCAAACTTGATAGTTGATGCTGTCACCTGATTGGCTGTTAGGGTGTCTCATCCATGCAAAGAATCAACCAAACCTGATAGTTGATTCTGTCACCTGATTGGCTGTTAGTGTGTCTCATCCATGCAAAGAATCAACCAAACATCATAGTTGATTCTGTCACCTGATTGGCTGTTAGGGTGTTTTATCCATGCAAAGAATCAACCAAACATCATAGCTGATACTGTCACCTGATTGGCTGTTAGGGTGTCTCATCCATGCAAAGAATCAACCAAACTTGATAGTTGATTCTGTCACCTGATTGGCTGTTAGGGTGTCTCATCCATGCAAAGAATCAACCAAACTTGATAGTTGATACTGTCACCTGATTGGCTGTTAGGGTGTCTCATCCATGCAAAGAATCAAACAAACGTGATAGTTTATACTGTCACCTGATTGGCTGTTAGTGTGTCTCATCCATGCAAAGAATCAACCAAAAAGATAGTTGATTCTGTCACCTGATTGGCTGTTAGGGTGTCTCATTCATGCAAAGAATCAACCAAACGTGATGTTGATACTGTCACCTGATTGGCTGTTAGTGTGTCTCATCCATGCAAAGAATCAACCAAACATCATAGTTGATACTGTCACCTGATTGGCTGTTAGTGTGTCTCATCCATGCAAAGAATCAACCAAAAGAGATGATACTGTCACCTGATTGGCTGTTAGTGTGTCTCATCCATGCAAAGAATCAACCAAAAAGATAGTTGATTCTGTCACCTGATTGGCTGTTAGGGTGTCTCATTCATGCAAAGAATCAACCAAACGTGATGTTGATACTGTCACCTGATTGGCTGTTAGTGTGTCTCATCCATGGAAATAATCAACCAAACTTGATAGTTGATTCTGTCACCTGATTGGCTGTTAGTGTGTCTCATCCATGCAAAGAATCAACCAAAAGAGATGTTGATACTGTCACCTGATTGGCTGTTAGTGTGTCTCATCCATGCAAGGAATCGACCAAACATCATAGTTGATACTGTCACCTGATTGGCTGTTAGTGTGTCTCATCCATGCAAACAGTCAACCAAACATGATAGTTGATTCTGTCACCTGATTGGCTGTTAGGGTGTCTCATCCATGCAAAGAATCAACCAAACTTGATAGTTGATACTGTCACCTGATTGGCTGTTAGGGTGTCTCATCCATGCAAAGAGTCAACCAGACATGATAGTTGATTCTGTCACCTGATTGGCTGTTAGGGTGTCTCATCCATGCAAAGAATCAACCAAACATCATAGTTGATACTGTCAACTGATTGGCTGTTAGGATACTGTCACCTGATTGGCTGTTACTGTGTCTCATCCATGCAAAGAATCAACCAAACCTGACAGTTGATACTGTCACCTGATTGGCTGTTACTGTGTCTCATCCATGCAAAGAATCAACCAAACCTGATAGTTGATACTGTCACCTGATTGGCTGTTAGTGTGTCTCATCCATGCAAAGAATCAACCAAAAAGATAGTTGATTCTGTCACCTGATTGGCTGTTAGGGTGTCTCATTCATGCAAAGAATCAACCAAACGTGATGTTGATACTGTCACCTGATTGGCTGTTAGTGTGTCTCATCCATGCAAAGAATCAACCAAACATCATAGTTGATACTGTCACCTGATTGGCTGTTAGTGTGTCTCATCCATGCAAAGAATCAACCAAAAGAGATGATACTGTCACCTGATTGGCTGTTAGTGTGTCTCATCCATGCAAAGAATCAACCAAAAAGATAGTTGATTCTGTCACCTGATTGGCTGTTAGGGTGTCTCATTCATGCAAAGAATCAACCAAACGTGATGTTGATACTGTCACCTGATTGGCTGTTAGTGTGTCTCATCCATGGAAATAATCAACCAAACTTGATAGTTGATTCTGTCACCTGATTGGCTGTTAGTGTGTCTCATCCATGCAAAGAATCAACCAAAAGAGATGTTGATACTGTCACCTGATTGGCTGTTAGTGTGTCTCATCCATGCAAGGAATCGACCAAACATCATAGTTGATACTGTCACCTGATTGGCTGTTAGTGTGTCTCATCCATGCAAACAGTCAACCAAACATGATAGTTGATTCTGTCACCTGATTGGCTGTTAGGGTGTCTCATCCATGCAAAGAATCAACCAAACTTGATAGTTGATACTGTCACCTGATTGGCTGTTAGGGTGTCTCATCCATGCAAAGAGTCAACCAGACATGATAGTTGATTCTGTCACCTGATTGGCTGTTAGGGTGTCTCATCCATGCAAAGAATCAACCAAACATCATAGTTGATACTGTCAACTGATTGGCTGTTAGGATACTGTCACCTGATTGGCTGTTACTGTGTCTCATCCATGCAAAGAATCAACCAAACCTGACAGTTGATACTGTCACCTGATTGGCTGTTACTGTGTCTCATCCATGCAAAGAATCAACCAAACCTGATAGTTGATACTGTCACCTGATTGGCTGTTAGTGTGTCTCATCCATGCAAAGAATCAACCAAACATGATAGTTGATTCTGTCACCTGATTGGCTGTTAGGGTGTCTCATCCATGCAAAGAATCAACCAAAATCATAGTTGATACTGTCACCTGATTGGCTGTTACTGTGTCTCATCCATGCAAAGAATCAACCAAACGTGATAGTTGATTCTGTCACCTGATTGGCTGTTAGGGTGTCTCATCCATGCAAAGAATCAACCAAACGTGATAGATGATTCTGTCACCTGATTGGCTGTTATAGGGTGTCTCATCCATGCAAATAATCAACCAAACTTGATAGTTGATTCTGTCACCTGATTGGCTGTTAGTGTGTCTCATCCATGCAAAGAATCAACCAAACATCATAGTTGATACTGCCACCTGATTGGCTGTTGGTATGTCTCATCCATGCAAATAATCAATCAAACTTGATAGTTTATGCTGTCACCTGATTGGCTGTTAGGGTGTCTCATCCATGCAAAAAATCAACCAAACATGATAGTTGATGCTGTCACCTGATTGGCTGTTAGGGTGTCTCATCCATGCAAAGAATCAACCAAACATCATACTTGATACTGCCACCTGATTGGCTGTTGGTATGTCTCATCCATGCAAATAATCAATCAAACTTGATAGTTGATGCTGTCACCTGATTGGCTGTTAGGGTGTCTCATCCATGCAAAGAATCAACCAAACTTAATAGTTGATGCTGTCACCTGATTGGCTGTTAGGGTGTCTCATCCATGCAAAGAATCAACCAAACATGATAGTTGATTCTGTCACCTGATTGGCTGTTAGTGTGTCTCATCCATGCAAAGAATCAACCAAACATCATAGTTGATTCTGTCACCTGATTGGCTGTTAGGGTGTCTCATCCATGCAAATAATCAACCAAACTTGATAGTTGATTCTGTCACCTGATTGGCTGTTAGGGTGTCTCATCCATGCAAAGAATCAACCAAACATGATAGTTGATACTGTCACCTGATTGGCTGTTAGGGTGTCTCATCCATGCAAAGAATCAACCAAACTTGATAGTTGATACTGTCACCTGATTGGCTGTTAGGGTGTCTCATCCATGCAAACAATCAACCAAACATCATAGTTGATACTGTCACCTGATTGGCTGTTACTGTGTCTCATCCATGCAAAGAATCAACCAAACTTGATGTTGATACTGTCACCTGATTGGCTGTTGGTATGTCTCATCCATGCAAAGAATCAACCAAACATGATAGTTGATTCTGTCACCTGATTGGCATGTCAGGGATCACTTCCTGTGTTGCTAGGTTATTAGAGAGCGAGTGTCTTTGTTCATGCAACCAACCTTGCTTCCATACTTCCGACATATTAGAAGAAAAAAAAAATTGAACGTTGTATCGAATGCTTTGATTACTTGTCTATCGTGACAGTTATTGATATTGTTTTATGGTCCATGGAACATGAACGCACGTTAAAATATGTTTTTTTTTATACTTCAGGGTTTCTCTCTGCATCTCCGAAGGTTGGATCTTTACACAAAGTGGCCTGTAAGTTTTTTTTTGTTTTTTTTCACAACCAAAACAAATCCCACTTTATTGGATTTGATTGTGTTTCCGCGTGACTTGGTAAGCTCTGAGTGGGGTTTTCCCCAGCGGTCAGTAAAGGCAACGTGTGTGTGTGTGTGTGTGTGTGTGTGTGTGTGTGTGTGTGTGTGTGTGTGTGTGTGTGTGTGTGTGTGTGTGCCAGTTGGGGCCCTTTTTGGCTTCATGTGGGGGCTGGTCTCCTACATCCCGACGTGTCAGGAGAAGATCAAGAAGTTGGACAACTCTCCGTTAGCGATGGTTTTGAGACGGCAGCCGTGCGTGCACCCACTCCACATTCCACACCGCCGTGTCCTCCACTCTCACTTCTGCCATTCTCCTTCTTAGTTCTGAGTCAGAGATGAGCGACCCCGACGCCCCCAGCTTTGACGCCATGTTCCAGCCAGCAGAAGACACCAATCAGACACCACAGCGAGGATATCCAAGAAGGAGTGTGGACTTTAACGCGCCAGGTAACAAATATTTATCCTCTTTTATTGGACTTTTCAGCTCTTGAGAAGTAGAGCTGGGAATCATTAGCTCATGATTCAATTCAGAATTGATTCTCCATCCAAAATCAATACTTAAAAAAAATGATAGGGTGTAGGGATGGGACGGTCTGATAAGGAGCCCCTATAGGGACATGGGGGGAAACATTTTTTAGATATGTATCTCACGCGCACGTGATACATATCAATACATTTTTGGCAGCAACAAAGTGGCTATTTGGGTAGATATTTGTTCTAAAAAGGGTATTTCAACAAGTAAACAGTACAGTAGGTACTTGATTTATATATATGTAATGCCTGTAAGGGTATTCTAGTCAAATATGCAGAGATGAGATGTGTCAGTATCAAAATATTACTTCAAATACATTTTTGGCAGCAACAAAGTGGCCATTTGGGTAGATATTTGTTCTAAAAAGGGTATTTCAACAAGTAAACGGTACAGTAGGTACTTGATTTATATATATGTAATGTCCATAAGGGTATTCTAGTAAAATATGCAGAGATAAGATGTGTCAATGTCAAAATATTAGTTGAAATCAATTTTTGGCAGCAACAAAGTGGCCATTTGGGTAGATATTTGTTCTAAAAAGGGTATTTCAACAAGTAAACAGTACAGTATTTACTTGATTTATATAAATGTAATGCAACATTACAACATAGAATTTTTAATGTCATCTTGAGTTCAACTAAATACATTTTGGTACCGGTACCAAAATGTATTTAGATACTTGTCGATACTTTTCTAAATAAAGAGGACGACAAAAAATGTCATTATTGTCTTTATTGTAACAAAAAATTTTAGTGTACATGAAACATATGTTTATTATTGTAATTTAGTCCTTAAATAAAATACTAGACAACTTGTCTTTTAGTAGTAAGTAAACAAACAAAGACTCCTAATTAGTCTGCTGACGTATGCAGTAACATATTGTGTCATTTATACACCTATTATTTTGTACACATTATGAGGGACAAACTGTAAACATTGATTATTCATCTACTTGTTCATTTACTGTTAATATCTGCTTGAACATGTTCTATCTACAATTCTGTTAAAATATAATAATCACTTATTCTTCTCTTCTTTGATACTTGACCTTAGTTTTGGATGATACCACACATTTAGGTATGGATGTGATACCAAGTAGTTACAGGATCATACATTGGTCATATTCAGAGTCCTCATGTGTCCAGGGACATATTTACTGACTTTATAAACATATACATTTTTTTTTTTTTAAATAAATGTTTTTTGTGACGCTAAAAAATATCGATGTACTCATAATAGTATCGACTAGATACGCTCTTGTACTTGGTATCATTACAGTGGATGTCAGGTGTAGATCCACCCATGGCATTTGTTGACATTGTGTTGCCAGTGAGCTATTGTATCCTCCTACGGTGTGTAGTGAAGCATGTTTAGCTATTCCTCGTCCTTCAGTGATAATGCTACGTGTAAGAAACTTACTTTATTTGTCGCCACGGAGACCAGGATTAGTGATTTAGAAGGAGCTAAAACACTGCCGACTGCGGATGTCTTAAAGCAGCTCTTCCTGAGGGTGTTTTAGTGTTATAACTTCACCTTTATCTTTACTTTTTACACCAAAATGCGTCCATTCTCCCTTTTCTGTCTACACACTGTGTCTGCTTGTAAATACTCTGTGTGTGTGTGCGCTGCCCAACATGCTCCTCTGCTGGTAAAACCAGGAATGTCACCACGTGATGACGCGCCGTCATAGGGAAGCAGTACTTTTCAAACAGAGTATAGTAGCGTGTTTGATTTGTTAGCACCGCGATACTATACTAGTAGCGGTATACTATACTAGTAGCGGTATACCGTCCAACCCTAATGTCAAGCAAAGAAGTGTCCTCATTGTGTTTGCTTTACCCCTGCAGTCCAGACTGACATGGAGGGCGACGTCCCCAAGAGGAAGGCCACCCTCTATGAAGACCTGCGGCTCAAAAACCGAGAGAACTACGAGGTGATGCAGGCTCAAAAGACGGAGACGCCCCTTAAAGCCCCGCCTGAGAAGGAGTGGGAAAGACCGACCAAGAACGGTGGGACGTCAGACTTGCACTGGAAGGTTTTCCTTCAAAGACATTCAACCTGTTTCCTCTGTTGCAGTGAAGACAAACAGCTACGGAGACACCTGGGAAGAATGAGTCAGGTGACACTACCTCAGCGGCCATTACTCACTTTGAAGGGACTCGCGTGTTGACTTTGTCTTTGCAAATTAAACCAAAGTGCTAACGTTGTCAGTCCTTGCAATTATTTGCTGGACTTCCTTTAGGAGTCACTAAAATGGTCCCGTTTACAGTATGTACGTCTATTACAGCATAGTAACCAGTGCAGATCGATCTATACGCCCTAATATCATACTTGACAACCCTCCCCATTTTCCCGGGAGACTCCCGAATTTCAGTGCCCCTCCCGAAAATCTCCCGGGGCAACCATTCTCCCGATTTCCGCCCAGACAACAATATAGGGGGCGTGGCTTAAAGACACTGCCTTTAGCATCCTCTCTCACCTGAAACCTTCACTCCTTAACAGCCGCGTGCTGTCCAGGCGTCCGTTCTTCTGCTTTTCCTCCATATAAACAGCGTGCCGGCCCAGTCACATAATGTAGCGCTGGACGGATTTAACAATGGTCTTTACACGAAGATGTCAAGCAATGCTGACACGTTGTATGATGTTTAAACTACTTTAATGATAACGCAATTCATACAACTGCACACACAACAAGAAGGAGACGAAGCAGGAGAAGGAAGAAGAGACATGGCGACGACGAGTAAGAAGAAGAAATACGCTTGCAAGTTCCAAAATGATTGGAAAAAATAATTTAATTTCATCCAGAAAAGCTCAAAGGGGAAGGGGCATGCTGCCTGCACCTCAACCACCCCCCGCCCCTCCATCTCCCGAATTCGGAGGTCTCAAGGTTGGCAAGTATGCCTAATATCGATCCGCAAATCAAAATAGCGATACTTTAGTTCAGGGGTTTCCAAACTTTTTCCACCAAGGGCCGCACACTGAAAAGTCAAAAGTATGCGAGGGCCATACTGCTATTTTATTTAAAAAGATGCTAAAAACAGATTGTCAGCTTTGTTGACTAAGTATATAACCACGTTTTCTCATTACATACCGATTATTTTTACCGTTTTTTCCTTCCCATGTAAGAATAAAATAACATCACTGCATAACCTCGTCTCAAACATTCTGCATGTACAAAAATATTAAATTAACAGTGTTTTATTGTCATTTTACTAAATAATTCATAAGTTAGTATGTTATTCTTTAGATATCTACATTTTGTTTATTTAAAATATTTGTATTCTTATTTCAAAAGCTATTAATATTGAAAAGTCACATATGGAGCGGCCCATTTTGATATATTCTTTCTAAATAATGCTAAAAACAAAAGTATATATATTAAGACACGTGACTAAGTATTAGTTTAAACATTTCAGATTTTTTCCATTAAATTATGATATCTTTGCTCCTTTTTCTTACATTTGTACAGTTTTTTTTAAAGATGTACCGTATTTTTCGGAGTATAAGTCGCACCGGCCGAAAATGCATAATAAAGAAGGGAAAAAACATATATAAGTCGCACTGGAGTATAAGTCGCATTTTTGGGGGGAAATGTATTTGATAAAAGCCAACAGCAAGAAAAGAAATTTGAAAGGCAATTTAAAATAAATAAAGAATAGTGAACAACAGGCTGAATAAGTGTACGTTATATGAGGCATAAATAACCAACTGGTATGTTAACGTAACATATTATGGTAAGAGTCATTCAAATAACTATAACATATAGAACATGCTATACAATCTGTCACTCCTAATCGCTAAATCCCATGAAATCTTATACGTCTAGTCTCTTACGTGAATGAGATCAATAATATTGATATTTTACGCTAATGTGTTAATCATTTCACACATAAGTCGCTCCTGAGTATAAGTCGCACCTTTGAAAAAAACTGCGACTTATACCGGTAGTCCGAAAAATACGGTATATGGTATTATTTTGAAAAAAAAAACACAAGTCTTTAGGTTTTAGCAGACACATTATGTATATTTGCACAAACGATCAGATCGGTATCACCCAAATTTGTTTGGGGCACGTCCGACCGGCAGGAGGCCACGGGGAAGACCCAGGACACGTTGGGAAGACCTTGTCTCTCGGCTGGCCTGGGATTGATTGATTGAGACTTTTATTAGTAGATTGCACAGTACAGTACATATTCCATACAATTGACCACTAAATGGTAACACCCCAATACGTTTTTCAACTTGTTTAAAGTCGGGGTCCACGTAAATCAATTCATGGTACAAATATATACTATCATCATAATACAGTCATCACACAAGTTCATCATCAGAGTATATACATTGAATTATTTACATTATTTACAATCCGGGGGGTGGGATGAGGAGGGTTTGGTTGATATCAGCACTTCAGTCATCAACAATTGCATCATCAGAGGAATGGACATTGAAACAGTGTAGGTGTGACTTGGTAGGATATGTACAGCGAGCAGAGAACATAGTGAGTTCAGATCAGAGGTGGGTAGTAACGCGCTACATTTACTCCGTTACATCTACTTGAGTAACTTTTGGGATAAATTGTACTTCTAAGAGTAGTTTTAATGCAACATACTTTTACTTGAGTATATTTATAGAGAAGAAACGCTACTTTTACTCCGCTACTTTTACTCCGCTACTTTTATCTACATTCAGCTCGCTACTCGCTACTCATTTTTATCGATCTGTTAATGCACGCTTTGTTTGTTTTGGTCTGTCAGACAGACATTCAAAGTGCCTGCGTTTCAACAAATACAGTCACTGGTGACGTTCACTCCGTTCCACCAATCAGATGCAGTCACTGGTTACGTTGGACCAATCAAACAGAGCCAGGGGTCACATGACCTGACTTAAACAAGTTGAAAAACATATTGGGGTGTTATCATTTAGTGGTCAATTGTACGGAATATGTACTGTACTGTGCAATCTACTAATAAAAGTTCCAATCAATCAATCAAAAATGTGAAGGAAAAAAGACCCTTTTTTTTTTATTTCAACCGTACTTCCCGTCAAAAGCCTAAAGACTGACTGCACAGTTCCTGTCTTCACAATAAAAGTGCCGCTCCATCGCGCCTGCGCTTTCAAAATAAGAGTCTCCGAAAGCCAGCGCAAACAAGCTAGCAAGCTACGGAGTTTGCCGCCAATGTATTTCTTGTAAAGTGTATAAAAACGAATATGGAAGCTGGACAAATAAGATGTCAAAAACCAACCACTTTCATGTGGTATTGGACAGAAAGGAGGACTTTTTTTTCTCTTCCATTCGAAAATGTGGACGTTATCATCACTACTGTCTGATTACAATCAATGCAAGTCATCATCAGGTAATACACCAACTTATATTCTTGTCTTCATGAAAGAAAGGAATCTATATGTGTTAAACATGCATGTATATTCATTAAAACACCTTTAACATGTAAACAAAAACGGCAAAATAAATAAATATAAATTATATACTGTGTATATATATATATATATATATACATATATATAAATATATATATGATGTGTGTGTATGTTACTCATTAGTTACTCAGTACTTGAGTAGTTTTTTCACAACATACTTTTTACTTTTACTCAAGTAAATATTTGGGTGACTACTCCTTACTTTTACTTGAGTATTAAATCTCTAAAGTAACAGTACTCTTACTTGAGTACAAATTCTGGCTACTCTACCCACCTCTGGTTCAGATAGCATAAGAACAAGTATATACATTAAAAATACATTTGATTATTTACAATCCGGGGAGGTGGGATGTGGAAGGGGGAGGCTGTTAGTCAAGGGTTGAAGTTGCCTGGAGGTGTTGTTTTAGTGCGATTTTGAAGGAGGATAGAGATGCACTTTCTTTTACACCTGTTAGGAACGCCTCTGGATCCCTCAGGAGGAGCTGGACGAAGTGGCTGGGGAGAGGGAAATCTGGGCTTCTCTGCTTAGGCTGCTGCCCCCGCGACCCGACCTCGGATATGCGGAAGAAAATGGATGGATTGCCGATGGGACATTTTGATCCCAGTCACAGGGTGAAGATGGTTCAATCATGTCAATGGTGCACAGAAAACTGAACGGAGTAAAAAAAAAAGTGACTATAACTGAAGAAGAGCGTGACTATGAGAGTGACTGCTGTGTTCGCAGCTTTCCTCTAGAACGCCTGCTGGGAGATGTCCTGGACCGACCACAGCACCGGGGGAGTTCCTCCACCCCTCATGCATGGTGTCTGTGCTCCCAGCAGCCAAGGTGGTGGCGCTTGACACAGGTGCGTAGGCCTGCACCGGGTAGGAGCCCGGCGGCGGGTTTATCTGCGGGAGCAGAGTTCTCCTCCTCTCCTCCGCGGAAGCCGGCACAAACAAAACCACGCCAACGCCCCTCAACAGGCGGAAAGGTGCGCTCTTCTCCACGAGAGCCGCCCCGGACTCGGAGATGTCCACCAGGGAGAACCATCCCCTGCCGTGGGTCCATCCCACCAGGTTGGCCACGATGCTGCATGGCAGCACGGCGTGAGGGACGAGGACGCCGGTGATGAGGACCAGCACCCACGGGAGGACCACGGCGGGGACGCTGACCCCACAAAGGAACCCTTTGGTCGTTTTAGTGCGGGCGGTGGTGAGGGCCACGCAGGCCAGGGCCGTGGGCACCAAGCCCTCCGTGGGCGCCTGGCCGTCCCGCAGCACATCCAGGAAAGCGTACAGCAAGCCAGTGACGACGGACATCAGGACGCACGCCAACAGGAAGCGGACAGTCCCCACGCCGTTCTCCAGACCGCCACCCAGGAACAGCATGGTGCAGATGCCGAGGAGCAGCTGGCCCAGGCTCCTGTGGTAGAAGGGGTAGGTGAGGACTCTGTGAACTTGGCCCTGGAGGAAAACACCGGAGCCCACACTCAGGCTCCCTGGAGCCAAGCGGAAGTAGTCCACGCCGCCGAACACAGCACACGACGTGAGGATGATGAGGAACGTCCCGCTCGTCACCACCGGAACCAACTCTCGGAATACTTGCAGCATCGCCTTTAAATGGCTCGTCATAATTTGAAAATCCAACAGTTTTTTCAAATTATGGCCGCACTTACGTCCACCCGGACGTAAGGTTGAGAACCTACCCAAGGCTGTAACAACATATAGTTTCTTGTTATCATCGCCAGCTAATACTCAGACTATACGCTATTTTAACGACATTGTTCAACAAAAACACTTTTATGTCTACACTTACACGACCTGTGCTTTATGATTCGGTTCTCGTCTTACTTCCGCGGTTCTGGTAACATTTCCGGATATGCATTTCAAAATAAGACACATTGGTACGCGACAATAACATTTCGGTGTATTTTCTGATACAGAATAAGGTATAATATTTATATATAAATATATAATATTTCTGGATACAATATGTTAGCATTAAATAATTTTCAGTCAGGACTTTTTCAAAATAATACAATCCATACGTAAATAATCATAATAGAAAAATCATAACAAGGCACTGTATTTTTTTCATACAGTTCCAATGTTATTATATGTTGACTAAATTAAGAACAAAAATACAAATAGTATTATTTTGTATAGAGTGGAGGTAAATGTTTAAGGACACTCCTGGAAAAGATTCTGCATCTCAACGGGTCTAATTCCTGGTTAAATTAAGGTCACTAACCATTTTCCAGTCAGGCCTTTCAAAATAAGACAATTCATATGTAAATAACCATAACCAAAAAAATTAATAAGGCGCTGTATTTTCTCACACTGTTGCAATGTTATTATATATTTTATTATATATTGACTAAATCAAAAACAAAAATACAAATAATATTTTTTTTTGTACAGACTAGAGGTAATTATCCCAGGACCCCCTCGGTAAAAAGATTCTGAATTTCAATGTGTCTGCTTCCTGATTAAATAAGTGTCCTAATTAATTTCCTGGTCATGCCTTTCAAAATAAGACAATCCCTAGGTAAATACAATAGAATTAAAGGCGTTGCATTATCTCATAGTGCTCTAATTATATAATCTGTTGAGTAAATTAAGAACAAAAATGCAATGTTTAATACTGTACTGTTTGCATAGTAAATTATTTCTAGTCAGGCCATTCAAAAAGGCAAGGTTGGGCTCACACAGATAACGTAGAAAATGCATTTTTTTATTTAAAAAAAAACTCCTGATTTTAGTATTATAAGGGCAATTAAAAAACAACAGTGTATATTTTAATAATTATTTTTCGTGAAATCATTTCCGGCCAAACTTCCTGATTAAATAAAGGTCCTAACTAAGTTCCGGTCATGCCTTTCAAAATAATTCAAAATAATCCCTAAGTAAATAAAATATATTATAAGGCTATCTAATAGTGCTCCAATTATATAATCTATTAATTAAATTAGGAACAAAAATGCAATTTTTTTTTTAAATTGTATATTAATCATTTTTAGTCAGGCCATTCAAAAAAGGCAAAGTTGGGCTCACACAGATAACGTAGGAAATGCACTTTTATTACCCCCCAAAAAATTCCAGATTTTTGTATTTTGGGAGCAAATAAAAAACAGTGTTTATTTTTCATTTTTATTATCCGTGAAATCACTTCCGGCCAATCTTCTTCTTTTTTTTTCAACACAGACGTTTATGAAGAACCTAATAATATGGAAGTGTAAATTAGTCCTTTAATTGTAATTAGTCAGGCCATTCAAAAAAGGCAAGGTTGGGCTCACACAGATAACGTACTAGGAAATGCATTTTAATTATTTTTTTTAAATCCAGATTTTATTATTTTGGGGCTAATTAAAAAAACAGTGTATATTTTTAATATTTATTATTCATGAAATCACTTCCGGCCAATCTTATTTTCTTTCTTTTTTTCAACACAGAGACGTTTATGAAGATGTACCCCGCCTTCTGCCCGATTGTAGCTGAGATAGGCTCCCGCGCCCCCCGCAACCCAGAAGGGAATAAGCGGTAGAAAATGGATGGGATGGATGGACGTTTATGAAGAACCTAATAATATGGAAGTGTAAATTAGTCATTTAATTGTTGTTAAATATCTATGTCGCTCCTTGATGTGCAAAAAGAACGCACATTTCTAAAATACAATTAGTATTTTTTTGTACAGAGTAGAGGTAATTATCCCAGGACACCCTCGAAACAAAGATTCTGAATTTCAATGTGTCTACTTCCTAGTTAAATAAAGGTCCTAACTAATTTCCTGGTCATGCCTTTCAAAACAATTCAAAATAATCCCTAGGTAAATAAGATATAATATAAGGCGTTGCATTAACTCATAGGGCTCCAATTATATAATCTATTGATTAAATTAAGAACAAAAATGCAATTTGTTGGTTTTTTTTAATTCTGTACAGCGTTTGGATATTAAATAATTTTTAGTCAGGCCATTCAAAAAAGGCATGGTTGGGCTCACACAGATAACGTAGGAAATGCATTTTTATAAATAAAATCTGATATTCCGATATTGTCCAACTCTTAATTACCGATACCGATATCAACCGATACCGATATATACAGCCGTGGAATTAACACATTATTATGCCTAATTTGGACAACCAGGTATGGTGAAGATAAGGTCCTTTTTAAAAAATAAAATAAAATAAGATAAATAAATTTAAAAAAAATTCTTGAATCAAAAAGAAAGTAAAACAATTTAAAAGCAGTTACATTGAAACTAGTAATTAATGAAAATGATTCAAATTAACTGTTAAAGGTTAGTACTATTAGTGGACCAGCAGCACGCACAATCATGTGTGCTTACGGACTGTATCCCTTGCAGACTGTATTGATATATATATTGATATATAATGTAGGAAGCAGAATATTAATAACAGAAAGAAACAACCCTTTTGTGTGAATGAGTGTGAATGGGGGAGGGAGGTTTTTTGGGTTGGTGCACTAATTGTAAGTGTATCTTGTGTTTTTTATGTTGATTTAATTAAAATAAAATAGAAACGATACCGATAATAAAAAAATGAACAAGGATGGACAATTCAACCCTTAACTGAACAATGAGTAGATGAGTGTTATGTGTGTGTATATGTGTAAATAAATGAACACTGAAATTCAAGTATTTCTTTTATATATATATATATATATATATATATATATATATATATATATATATATATATATATATATATATATATAGCTAGAATTCGCTGAAAGTCAAGTATTTCTTATATATATATATATATATATATATGAAATACTTGACTTGGTGAATTCTAGCTGTAAATATACTCCTCCCCTCTTAGCCCCGCCCCCAAACACGCCCCCCCACTCCGACCACGCCCCCCCACCCCCCACCTCCCGAAATCGGAGGTCTCAAGGTTGGCAAGTATGCATTTATCGGACATCTCTATAAAAAACTGTGTATATTTTTAATAATTATTATTCGTGAAATCACTTCCGGCCAATCTTTTTTTTTTACACAGAGATGTTTATGAAGAACCTTACAATATGGAAGTGTAAATGAGTCCTTTAATTGTTGTTAAATATATATGTCGCTCGTTGATGTGCAAAAATAACTCACGTTTCTAGTGTGTTATCGTCACAATGAAGGAGGTTGTTTTTTTATTTTATAAGCCTTTATTTCTAAATTGCAACATTTACATCAATAAATAATAATAATAATCCAAATAAGTAGAAAAACAGTCCAAAACAGCGCCAGGGGGTTGATGAAGGAGGTATTTATTTAAGTGATGCCGCGCTTCCGGTGTCATGTGGCGCTTCCGGTGTCATGTGGCGCCTGCCGCGGATGTTGATGTTGATGTTCGCCGCTGAAGAAGAAGAAGATGTGAACTTCCTCGCTTTCTTCTCTCCTGGCGCCTTCTCCTTCTCCTTCTCCGTCGGGGCAGGCAGGCTTGCATCCCCGGGCGGCGCCGTGTCTCTCCCGCGGAGCAGCGCGGTTCGGCGGCGGGGATGATGGAGGACTTTGACGAGATCTACGAGGAAGAGGAGGAGGAGGAAGAAGAGGAGGAGGACGAGGACAGGGCCGCGGAGGAACAACTCCTCAAGTACGCTCCGGACCCTGTAGTAGTGCGAGGCTGCGGACACGTCACCGTGTGAGTGGCTGACGACGATCGCTGGTAGTGGGGAGGAATTAACTGTTGTCACCTGTTAGCTGGATGCTAACTCCATTAGCATAGAGCTAGCATGCTAACTACACTACTAGTAACCTTTTTACTTTTTGTTCTTTTATCAACTCTCGTTACGTTAGTTCATACTTATTCCAGCCATTTGAAACATTCGAATACTGACTTAATTTGTGTGTGTGAATTATATTTATCCAGTTAGCTGGATGCTAACTCCATTAGCATGGAGCTACTCTGTTAGCATCATGCTAACTACACTACTAGTAACCTTTTAGTTTTTGTACTTTTATCAACTCTCGTTACGTTTGTTCATACTTATTCTAGCCATTTGAAACTTCCGAATAATGACTTAAATTGTGTGTGTGTGAATTACCCAGTTAGCTTTGTTACAACGTGCTAACTATACGTGTGGATGCTACTATTATTTTAGTTTTAGTACTTTTTATCAACTCTTGTTACGTTTGTTCATACTTATTCTAGCCATTTGAAACATCCGAATAATGACTTAATTTGTGTGTGTGAATTATATTTATCCAGTTAGCTGGATGCTAACTCCATTAGCATGGAGCTACTCTGTTAGCATCATGCTAACTACACTACTAGTAACCTTTTTAGTTTTAGTACTTTTTATCAACTCTCGTTACGTTTGTTCATACTTATTCCAGCCATTTGAAACTTCCGAATAATGACTTAAATTGTGTGTGTGAATTACCCAGTTAGCTCTGTTACAACATGCTAACTACACGCATGGATGCTACTATTATTTTAGTTTTAGTACTTTTTATCAACTCTCGTTACGTTTGTTCATACTTATTCCAGCCATTTGAAACATCCGAATAATGACTTAATTTGTGTTGTGTGTGAAATATATTTATGCAGTTAGCTGGATGCTAACTCCATTAGCATAGAGCTACTCTGTTAGCAACATGCTAACTACACTACTATTAACCTTTTTAGTTTTTGTACTTTTATCACCTCTCGTTATGTTTGTTCATACTTATTCCAGCCATTTGAAACATCCGAATAATGACTTAATTTGTGTGTGTGTGAATTATATTTATCCAGTTAGCTGGATGCTAACTCCATTAGCATAGAGCTACTCTGTTAGCAACATGCTATTAGCATAGAGCTACTCTGTTAGCAACATGCTAACTACACGCGTGGATGCTACTATTATTTTAATTTTTGTACTTTTTATCAAATCTCGTTACGTTTGTTCATACTTATTCCAGCCGTTTGAAACATCTGAATAATGACTTAATTTGTGTGTGTGAATTATATTTATCCAGTTAGCTGGATGCTAACTCCATTAGCATGGAGCTACTCTGCTCACAACATGCTAACTACACTACTATTAACCTTTTTAGTTTTTGTACTTTCATCAACTCTCGTTACGTTTGTTCATACTTATTCCAGCCATTTGAAACTTCCGAATAATGACTTAAATTGTGTGTGTGAATTACCCAGTTAGCTCTGTTACAACATGCTAACTACACGCGTAGATGCTACTATTATTTTAGTTTTAGTACTTTTTATCAACTCTCGTTATGTTTGTTCATACTTATTCCAGCCATTTGAAACATTCGAATAATGACTTAATTTGTGAGTGTGAATTATATTTATCAAGTTAGCTGGATGCTAGCCCCATTAGCATAGAGCTACTCTGTTAGCAACATGCTAACTACACGCGTGGATGCTATTATTTTAATTTTTGTACCTTGTATCAACTCTCGTTACGTTTGTTCATACTTATTCCAGCCATTTGAAACATCTGAATAATGACTTAATTTGTGTGTGTGTGAATTATATTTATCCAGTTAGCTGGATGCTAACTCCATTAGCATAGAGCTACTCTGTTAGCAACATGCTATTAGCATAGAGCTACTCTGTTAGCAACATGCCAACTACACGCGTGGATGCTATTATTTTAATTTTTGTACTTTTTATCAAATCTCGTTACGTTTGTTCATAGTTATTCCAGCCGTTTGATTTGTGTGTGTGTGAATTATATTCATCCAGTTAGCTGGATGCTAACTCCATTAGCATGGAGCTACTCTGCTCACAACATGCTAACTACACTACTATTAACCTTTTTAGTTTTTGTACTTTCATCAACTCTCGTTACGTTTGTTCATACTTATTCCAGCCATTTGAAACTTCCGAATAATGACTTAAATTGTGTGTGTGAATTACCCAGTTAGCTCTGTTACAACGTGCTAACTACACGCGTGGATGCTACTATTATTTTAGTTTTAGTACTTTTTATCAACTCTCGTTACGGCGTGGCGCAGTGGAAGAGTGGCCGTGCGCGACCCGAGGGTCCCTGGTTCAATCCCCACCTAGTACCAACCTCGTCATGTCCGTTGTGTCCTGAGCAAGACACTTCACCCTTGCTCCTGATGGGTGCTGGTTAGCGCCTTGCATGGCAGCTCCCTCATCAGTGTGTGAATGTGTGTGTGAATGGGTAAATGTGGAAGTAGTGTCAAAGCGCTTTGAGTACCTTGAAGGTAGAAAAGCGCTATACAAGTACAACCCATTTATCATTTATCATTTATTTGTTCATACTTATTGTAGCCATTTGAAACATCTGAATAATGACTTCATTTGTGTGTGTGTGAATTATATTTATCCAGTTAGCTGGATGCTAACTCCATTAGCATGGAGCTACTCTGTTAGCATCATGCTAACTACACTACTAGTAACCTTTTTAGTTTTTGTACTTTTATCAACTCTCGTTACGTTTGTTCATACTTATTCCAGCCATTTGAAACATCCGAATAATGACTTAATTTGTGTGTGTGAATTATATTTATCCAGTTAGCTGGATGCTAGCTCCATTAGTATGGAGCTACTCTGTTACAACATGCTAACTACAGGCCTGGATGCTACTATTAACCTATTTAGTTTTTGTACTTTGTATCAACTCTCGTTACGTTTGTTCATACTTATTCCAGCCATTTCAAACATCCGAATAATGACTTAATTTGTGTGTGTGTGAATTATATTTATCCAGTTAGCTGGATGCTAACTCCATTAGCATGGAGCTACTCTGCTAGCAACATGCTAACTACACTACTATTAACCTTTTTAGTTTTTGTACTTTCATTAACTCTCGTTACGTTTGTTCATACTTATTCCAGCCATTTGAAACTTCTGAATAATGACTTAATTTGTGTGTGTGAATTACCCAGTTAGCTCTGTTACAACATGCTAACTACACGCGTGGATGCTACTATTATTTTAGTTTTAGTACTTTTTATCAACTCTCGTTACGTTTGTTCATACTTATTCCAGCCATTTGAAACATCCGAATAATGACTTAATTTGTGTGTGTAAATTATATTTATCTAGTTTAGGGCTGCAACTAACAACTAATTTGATAATCGATTAATCTGTCGATTATTACCTCGATTAATCGATTAATAATCGGATAAAAGAGACAAACTACATTTCTATCCTTTCCAGTATTTTATTGTAAAACAAACAGCATACTGGCACCATGTTCTTTCAACTTGCCAAATAAAACAAGGCAAATGTTACAAAAATGTTTTTTTTTTAACAAAGTGCACCATTGTCGTGCATAATAGCAATCATTTTTCTCGGGGGAATATCAAAGCTGGCTACTACCTATTCCAACCAATGTTGGATGCTGAATGTCTTTCCTGGAGTGGCATGGTGGTAAGGCAGACTGACTTCATGTTCCACTGCTCTCCAATGTGAAGGCATGTATTGCCAAGGTGGCTACACTTGTCCACACATCAGTAGTGAGAGCAAGTTTGCTCTGGGTGGCTTTTATGTCAGTCTACCCTGTTTGAAATGTCTGCTCCTACTTCCTCTCCATCACTTAGGTAAAATGTGTCCTCCAGGGAAGAGTGTAACCCAGGGTTGAGGACGTGAATCATTTGTCTAAAACCTTCATCCTCCACCATTGATAGTGGCTTCATGTCATGTCAGTTAGCAACATATTCAGAATAGCATCAGTCAATGCAGCCGCTTGCTGTGGTGTGCTCACCTTCCTTTGCACCAAGTCACTAATGCTGACTTGTTTCTTTCTGAAATGAGAGAAACCATATAATGAACATACATAGTAGCATCATTTACATGTAACTTAATACATACCAAGTTGATTTAATTCATCATTTCTGACGTAAAAGGCAAATACACATTAAAAAAAAGCTAAATGGACATTGGGGATGCAGCATACAGCAATAATAACACAGAAATGTAACTCATCAGAACATAACTGGATCAGATATTGTACACGTTTCTGTTGTGAATAATAAAGGATTCATTTTAGGCTGCCTCTGAATAATAGCATGAAATATTCAAGCACCTTCATAACATTTAGTTATACTAAAGCAGGGGTCGGCAACCTTTACCAGTCAAAGAGCCATTTTGACCAGTTTCACAAATTATAGAAAACAATGGGAGCCGCAAACATTTTTGAAATTTTAAATGAAATAACACTGCATACAAAGTTTTTTTTTTGCTTTGTGCTATGTATAAACCAGGGGTCTCAGACACGATGCCCACACCTTTTTATATGGAATTTTTAAGCTGGTGCGGTGCGCGGGTTTTAAATGAATAGCGCTTGTCAGCGTCATGCGTGCCGTGATGGTACAGCATTTAGCGCCCACTACAACCAGCGTGCCTGACCAGCCACATGTTGTATGTGGCTTCCGCTTGCTCACGCAGGTGACAGCAAGGCATACTTGTTCAACAACCACACAGGTTACACTGACGGTGGCGGTATAAAAAAAACTTTAACACTCTTACTAATAATGCGCCACACTGTGAACCCACACCAAACAAGAATGACAAACACATTTCGGGAGAACATCTGCACCGTAACACAACATAAACACAACAGGACAAATACCCAGAATCCCATGCAGCCCTAACTCTTCCGGGATACATTATACACCCCCGCTACCGTCACCGTCAGTGTAACCTGTGTGGCTGTTGACCAAGTATGCCTTGCTGTCACATACGTGTGCAAGCAGAAGATGTATATTGTATAACAAGTGTTGGGCTGGCACGCTGTTAATACAGATTGTATAGGGCGCCAAATGTTGTACCATCATGGCACGCCCTTATTATAGCTGTAAGGGTGAAAATCGGTGAATATTAATCCCGGGAGTTTTCTGCGAGAGGCACTGAAATCCGGAAGTCTCACGGGAAAATTGGGGGGTTCAGCAAGTAAGCTGCTGAGCTGCATCAGAGTGGTCAAAGAGCTGCATGTGGCTCCGGAGCCGCGGGTTGCCGACCCCTGTACTAAAGCCTCACTCAAATCTAAATATATTTATATAGCTTTATTGGACTTTATTGATCCATTATGAAACCAACCTGAAATATTTCTGTCCGTTACGTTTATTTCCAAATTGGTAACCGTGCGTTTTCTCTCTCATAACAGAGTCAAATGTGCCGTAGACACATGATCAGCCCCGCGTTGCAACAAAAGCGTAACATTAACGTTACTCACTAAAAAGCTGAACTCATGAATGCCTGTTGCCACTCAAAACACAGAAAATGCACTTTCCAAGGAGTTCCTAACACTCTGAAAGTTAATACACAACAGTTGTTGCTGCGCTTCCTTAAAAAAAATCTCTTCAATAACAAAAGATTGCAAACACACAAGGGATCAATCTACCCGGACTATGGACTTAAAAAGTTACGTACCGTGAGTTCTCTCCTTATCCACGGCTCCAACATGTTTCCTCTTCAGGTGCTCCTGAAGCAATGTTGTACTTCCGTGCCAGGCCAGGTCCATGCTGCACATTTTGCAGGAAACGCTCTTCTTTGAAGTCTTTAAAGTAAAGTGTTCCCACACTTTTGACGACTTAGGTCGTACACTTTTCTCCGTTGAAGCAATAACATCAAGATGTTTCTCCACTGAACAATCGTATCGGTACTGTTTTCCTACGCCAATTTTTAGAATGTTTCCAGGCAAAGGAGACGGCGTGGTCACGTTAGCTGCACATGACACATTATTGGCTGGCTTATTGCCACCTCAGGAGACGTAGCTGCAGCGCATGCGCATAGCATAGATGACTAAATTAATCGCCAAATATTTTTATAATCAATTTTAATCAATTTAATCGATTAGTTGTTGCAGCCCTAATATATATATGTATATGTATGTATGTATATATCTATATATATATATATATATATATATATATATATATATATATATATATATATATATATATATATATAACAACATGCCGCCATAGACGGAAACACCTCCTAGGTAACACATGAGCCAATCACCACGCCCCTAGGCCAGCCTGTACCCACCCACTCTGTGCCCTATATAAACCATGGTATGCGAATGCTCCCATTAAAATCTCCTGATGATTGAGGGTACCCCCCTCATGAAACAGGCCTGTAGAGATGAAATAGTCTTGTGATTTTTTTCCCCACACATACATATATTGCGCTCTACTACGGTATCGAGCACTATTTTTTGGATAACCTTATTAAGACATATACTCCGCTCCAAATTGACATTTGTTGAGCACTGTACGACGATCAGAAATGGAAAAATTCAACATCGACTACTCCACGAAGAACATTCCCATACCCGTGCAGAATGACTACAAGCTAAGGCTCATAGAAAAGACGGAACACTTCCTAAGAAGGATGCGGTGGAAAGCACATTTTTTCCTCCACCCTGAAACAAAAGGAATGCAAAAGGAAACTTACGGATTCAAATCTACCAAGAACCCACCCACAGTTGAGGAACTAAAGGATTTTGAGAACGACATGCTCAAAATGATACAATCAGTCAAATTCAAGCCAATCCGCAACCCACTCCTCACCAAGCTGAAAAATGACAAGGAGCGCATCAAGAAAGTAAACAACCTCATCATAGCTGCCGATAAAACCACAAACTTCTACAGAATGGACATACCAGAACACCACACCTTACTGGACAGAAGCATCACCAAATCATACAAAAAAGCGCAACCCAACACCTTACAGAACATCCACCTGGAAAATAAAAGGATCGTGGCTGAACTGGACATTGAGGACAGGGTGGACGCCACAGCCAACAAGGAAGCCTTCATCACATTGAAGGACCACAAACCCAACTTCGCAAATAACCCAACATGCCGACTAATAAACCCAACTAAATCTGAAATAGGAAAAATCAGCAAAATAATCCTGGACAGAGTCAACACAAAAATCAAGGACAAAACACCACTCAACCAATGGAGAAATACAGCAGCAGTAATCAAATGGTTCAACAACATCCAAGACAAACAACAGCACAACTTTATCTCCTTTGATATCGAGGAATTTTACCCTTCCATCACGCAAGACCTACTGACTCAAGCACTAGATTTCGCCTCAGACTACGACTCAATCACAGGCAACGAAAGAAACATCATCATCCACGCAAAAAACTCCATTCTCATCCACAACAGTACACCATGGCAAAAAAAAAACAATGCAACATTTGACGTCACTATGGGAAGTTTTGACGGAGCAGAAACGTGTGAACTCGTTGGGAGTTTCCTCCTCTCCCAGCTCGCTAGCCTCAATCTGAACCTTGGTATTTACCGTGATGACGGACTGGCAGTGTGTCGCGCCTCGCCAAGGAGCAGCGAGAATACCAAGAAGCGCATATGCCAAATTTTCAAAGAGAACGGCCTACGGATCACGATTGAAGCCAACAAGCAAACCGTCAACTTCCTTGACGTCATTTTCAACCTGAGAAATAACAGCTACCAACCATTCACGAAACCCAACACAACACTCCAATACGTGCACCATGACAGCAACCACCCACCCACCACCACGAAAAGAATACCTACCGGAATCAATAAAAGGCTATCGATGCTGTCATCTAGCAAAGCTGAATTTGACCAAGCAACCCCCCCGTACCAAAAAGCCCTTGATGAAAGCGGATACAATTTCACCCTCACCTATGAACCCACGCCAGGAAACCAGCCAAAAAAGAACAGAAAACGAAACGACATCATCTGGTACAACCCCCCATACAGCAAAAACGTCTCAACGAACATTGGACACAAATTCCTCAATCTGATTGACAAACACTTTCCCAAAGACAACAACCTAAGAAAAGTATTCAACAAGAACAACATTAAATTGAGCTACAGCTGCATGAACAATATACGACAAATCATCTCAAACCACAACAAAACAATTGCAAATGAGCCGTCGACCCCCAGTCAGAGCGACTCCAAAACCAACAAAGCATGTAACTGTCGAAAGAAACCTGATTGCCCCCTCAACGGGGGGTGCTTACAAACATCAGTTGTCTACCAATCTAAGGTAATACGCAAGGACATTAACACATCCGACACATATGTAGGATTAACCGAGGGTGAATTCAAAACCAGATGGAACAATCACAAGGCTTCTTTCAGGAACAAAAACCTGCGAAATAGCACAGAACTCAGCAAACACATTTGGGACCTCAAAGACAATAATGTTGAATATTCAATAACATGGCAAATTCTTGCATCCAGCACACCTTACAATAGTGGTAATAAAAGATGCAACCTATGCTTGAAAGAGAAGCTGTTTATTATTTACCGTCCAGACCTGTCATCCCTCAACAAGCGCAGCGAAATTGTAACAACATGCCGCCATAGACGGAAACACCTCCTAGGTAACACATGAGCCAATCACCACGCCCCTAGGCCAGCCTGTACCCACCCACTCTGTGCCCTATATAAACCATGGTATGCGAATGCTCCCATTAAAATCTCCTGATGATTGAGGGTACCCCCCTCATGAAACAGGCCTGTAGAGATGAAATAGTCTTGTGATTTTTTTCCCACACATACATATATATATATATATATATATATATATAGAGATAAAGGCTGCAACTAACGATTAATTTGATAATCGATTAATCTGTCGATTATTACTTCGATTAATAATCGGATAAAAGAGACAAACTACATTTCTATCCTTTCCAGTATTTTATTGGGGAAAAAAACAATGCCAAATAAAACAAGGAAAATGTTACAAAAATGCACACATTTGACACCCCTGCTATAGATAATAAACAATTTCATTGATAAATCTATGGATAAAAAGCAGAGCCTGACGACGCATGCACGTTTATCATAACTCTCTCTCTCTCTGCCCCTCCCTCACCAATGCTGCTGTACGCACAATTTGTTGTGTTTTTAACTTTCTTAACCCTGAACGTACATTGAAAATACACGCAACCCTAAGTCAAAATGCCGGACATTTGAGGCATTTAAGAAACTCCACCCTGACAGCTACGCATAAGAGGACATGTCCGTTGAAAAGAGGACGTATGGTCAGTCTATCCTAGCCCGATCGCTGCTAGCATGCTAGT
Source organism: Nerophis lumbriciformis (assembly GCF_033978685.3). NCBI lineage: Eukaryota > Metazoa > Chordata > Actinopteri > Syngnathiformes > Syngnathidae > Nerophis > Nerophis lumbriciformis. Next base: position 29,865,963 of record NC_084563.2, on the reverse strand, counting down.
AGCGATCGGTTTCACCGGACGTGAAACCGATCGCTGCTTGTCCTCTTTTGCTAGCATGCTAGCAGCTAATGTGCTAGGATAAACTAACCATACGTCCTCTTTTCACCGGACATGTCCTCTTATGCGGAGCTGTCAGGGCGGAGTTTCTTAAATGCCTCAAATGTCCGGCATTTTGAGTATTGTTTACACAACGTGCAGTACGCTACTTAACATGTCCGTGTGGAAACTCATTCGGTACACTTCCGCACCGAAACGAAACCCCCGTACCGAAACGGTTCGATACAAATACACGTACCGTTACAACCCTAATATTTTGATTATTGTTTCTCAGCTGTTTGTAAATGTTGCAGTTTATAAATAAAGGTTAAAAATAACAAAAAAACATAGCCTCTGCACATGCGCATAGCATAGATCCAACGAATCGATGACTAAATTAATCGCCAACTATTTTTATAATCTATTTTAATCGATTAGTTGTTGCAGCCCTAATATATATATATATATATCCCCGCGACCCCGAAGGGAATAAGCGGTAGAAAACGGATGGATGGATGGATGTATGTATGTATGTATATATATATATATATATATATATATGTATATGTATATATATATGTATGTATATATATATATATATATATTATATATCCCCGCGACCCCAAAGGGAATAAGCGGTAGCAAACGGATGGATGGATGGATATGTGTGTGTGTATGTATATATATATATATATACATATATATACACACATCCATCCATCCATCCGTGTGTGTATATATATATATATATATATATATATATACACACACACACGCACACATCCATCCATCCATCCATCCGTTTGTGTGTGTGTATATATATATATACATATATATATATATATATATGTATATATGTATGTGTGGGAAACAAAATCACAAGACTATTTCATCTCTACAGGCCTGTTTCATGAGGGGGGGTTCCCTCAATCATCAGGAGATTTTAATGGGAGCATTCACATACCATGGTTTATATAGGGCACAGAGTGGGTGGGTACAGGCTGGCGTAGGGGCGTGGTGATTGGCTCATGTGTTACCTAGGAGGTGTTTCCGTCTGTGGCGGCATGCTGATACAATTTCGCTGCGCTTTTTGAGGGATTACAGGTCTGGACGGTAAATAATAAACAGTTTCTCTTTCAAGCATAGGTTGCATCTTTTATTACCACTATTGTAAGGTGTGCTGGATGCAAGAATTTGCCATGTTATTGAATATTCAACATTATTGTCTTTGAGGTCCCAAATGTGTTTGCTGAGTTCTGTGGTATTCCGCAGGTTTTGGTTCCTGAAAGAAGCCTTGTGATTGTTCCATCTGGTTTTGAATTCTCCCTCGGTTAATCCTACATATGTGTCGGATGTGTTAATGCCCTTGCGTGTTACCTTAGATTGGTAGACAACTGATGTTTGTAAGCACCCCCCGTTGAGAGGGCAATCAGGTTTCTTTCGACAGTTACAGCCTTTGTTGGTTTCGGAGTCGCTCTGTCCGGGGGCCGACGGCTCATTTGCAATTGTTTTGTTGTGGTTTGAGATGATTTGTCGTATATTGTTCATACAGCTGTAGCTCAATTTAATGTTGTTCTTGTTGAATACTTTTCTTAGGGTGTTGTCTTTGGGAAAGTGTTTGTCAATCAGATTGAGGAATTTGTGTCCAATGTTAGTTGAGACGTTTTTGCTGTATGGGGGGTTGTACCAGATGATGTCGTTTCGTTTTCTGTTCTTTTTTGGCTGGTTTCCTGGCGTGGGTTCATAGGTGAGGGTGAAATTGTATCCGCTTTCATCAAGGGCTTTTTGGTACGGGGGGGTTGCTTGGTCAAATTCAGCTTTGCTAGATGACAGCATCGATAGCCTTTTATTAATTCCGGTAGGTATTTATTTTTATTTTTTAAATTTTTATTTTTAAATTTTTGTTATAAACCTTTATTCATTTAGCTGAGAAACAATAATCAAAATAAGTATGGTGCCAGTATGCTGTTTTTTTTCCCAATAAAATACTGGAAAGGATAGTAATGTAGTTTGTCTCTTTTATCCGATTATTAATCGATGTAATAATCAACAGATTAGTCGATTATCAAATTAATCGTTAGTTGCAGCCCTAATATATATATATATATATATATATTTTTTATATATATATATATATATATATATAATGTGTGTGTGTGTGTGTGTCTATGTATGTATCTATATATTCATTTATTTATATGTATAAGTGTATATATATATATATTTTTTTTAAATCGTGTATATATATTTTTTTAATTATATATATATTTAACAAATGTTTTATTGTGTGTGTATGTATATATATATATATATATACATATGTAAATATATATATACATTTTTAAAATAATATATATATATATATATATTTAAAAAATGTTTTATTATATATATACAGTATATATGTATATATATATAAAATTTTTAAAAATATATGTACATATATTTTTTTTTAATTACATATATATTTAAAACATGTTTATATATATATATATATATATATATATATATATATATATATATATAAAATAAAAAAATATTTTTGGCTAAATTCTCAAATTGCAATGTTTATTTATTTATTTATTTTAATTTTTTTTTTTACATATTTTAACTTTTTGAAGGCCTTTTGATGACATTGTTTTGTGTCACTACCGGTAATTTAAATCTGTGACCTTATCAAAAAGTCTTCGAAAGGGTAAAAATAACAAACATGTTTGTTTAGGACTGAATAGTCAGATATTTTGAACCAAAAAAATGACAAGTTTTCCAGACTTTCATGTTGTGATTGACTTTGAAGCGACCTCCAGCGTCATCCGCTGGTTCAAGTAAGACTTCCAGCGCTCATGTGAATGTGGAAGTCAATGAACATTGTACACATTTTCTCAATTGTATCAAACCAGTCGCCAGATGCTCCTCCTTCATGGAGCCACAGACAAAAGCAAATAGAATAGAAGGTAAATCAAATTTAAAATATGTTAAATAGAAAATAAATAAAAGGTAAAATAGGTTAAATAGAAGGTAAATAAAAGGTAAAATAAGTTAAATAGAAGGTAAATTATAAAGTAAAATAGGTTAAATATAAGGTAAATAAAAGGAAAAATAGGTTAAATAGAATGTTAATAAAAGTTAAATAAGTTAAATAGAAGGTAAATAAAAGTAAAATATGTTAAATAGAAAATAAATAGAAGGGTAAATAAAAGTAAAATAGGTTAAATAGATGGTAAATAAAAGTAAAATAAGTTAAATAGAAGGTAAATAAAAAAAGTAAAATATGTTAAATAGAAAATAAATAAAAGGTAAAATAGGTTAAATAGAAGGTAAATAAAAGGTCAAATAGGTTAAATAGAAGGTTAATAAAAGTACAATAAAGAATATGAAAGGTAAAAGAAGATCAAACAAGGTAAAAATACAATCAAAGAAGATAAATAAATATTTCCTTCCAAGACAAAGTCTCTCACTTTAGACTTGTCATGTTGATCTCTCCTTTGTCTTCCTCCCAACTGCACAGGTTTGGCCTGAGTAACAAGTTTGAATGGGAATTCCCTTCAGCACTCACAGGCAAGGTGAGTGGACTCTCATTCAGCTGTCCACTGACTACTCTAAAGTCTTCCACTGACAAGATTAGCGTGATCATTGATGACATGTGGGGGCTGTGTCGCACACATCTAACCTCATGTGTGTGTGTGTGTGTGTGTCCTCTCTCAGGTGGCACCAGAAGAGTTCAGAGCGAGCATCAACCGAGTGAACAGTTGTCTGAGAAAGACGCTGCCGGTGAACGTGAGATGGCTGTTGTGTGGCTGTCTGTGCTGCTGCTGCACGCTGGGCTTCAGTCTCTGGCCTGTCATCTGTCTCAGCAAGAGGGTGAGACACACACACATACACACACACACACACACACACACACACACACACGCGAGCATGACATCATTTTCTTGCAGACAAGAAGATCTATAGAGAAGCTTCTGGAGTGGGAGAACTGCAGACTTTACCACAAGGTGAGTGCCTTTGTTGTGTCTTGTTGATGAAGTGCAAGCATTTATTTCTACTCTCCTGCTGCTACACACTACTAGGTCAGTAAAGAAGGAATATAGAAGGTAAAAAAAGGTAAACAGAAGGTAATTAAAAGGTAAAACAAGGAATTAAGGAGGTAAATAAAAAGTAAAATAGGTTAAATAGAAGGTAAATAAAAGGTAAAATATATTTTATATAGCAAATAAATAACAGGAAAAATAGGTTAAATAGAAGGTAAATAAAAGGAAAAATAGGTTAAATAGAAGGTAAATAAAAGTAAAATAGGTTAAATAGAAGGTAAATAAAAGTAAAATATGTTAAATAGAAAATAAATAAAAGGTTAAATAGAAGGGTAAATAAAAGTAAAATAGGTTAAATAGAAGGTAAAATAGGTTAAATAAAGGTAAATATAGGTTAAATATAAGGTAAATAAAAAGTAAAATATGTTAAATATAAGGTAAATAAAAGTAAAATAGGTTAAATATCAGGTAAATAAAAGGAATAATAGATTGAATAGAAGGTAAATAAAATTAAATATGTTAAATAGAAGGTAAATAAAAGGAAAAAGGTTAAATAGAAGGTAAATAAAAGTAAAATAGGTTAAATAGAAGGTAAATAAAAGTAAAATATGTTAAATAGAAGGTAAATAAACGGTTAAATAGAAGGGTAAATACAAGTAAAATAGGTTAAATTGAAGGTAAATCAAATTTAAAATATGTTAAATAGAAAATAAATAAAAAGTAAAATAGGTTGAATAAATAAAAGGTAAAATAGGTTAAATAGAAGGTAAATAAAAGGAAAAATAGGTTAAATAGAAGGTAAATAAAAGGAAAAATAGGTTAAATAGAAGGTGAATAAAAGTAAACTAAGTTAAATAGAAGGTAAATAAAAGTAAAATATGTTAAATAGAAAATAAATAGAAGGGTAAATAAAAGTAAAATAGGTTAAATAGAGGGCAAATAAAAGTAAAATAGGTTAAATAGAAGGTAAATAAAAGTAAAATAAGTTAAATAGAAGGTAAATAAAAGTAAAATATGTTAAATAGAAAATAAATAGAAGGGTAAATAAAAGTAAAATAGGTTAAATAGAGGGTAAATAAAAGTAAAATAGGTTAAATAGAAGGTAAATAAAAAGTAAAATATGTTAAATAGAAAATAAATAAAAGGTAAAATAGGTTAAATAGAAGGTAAACCAAAGGTAAAATAGGTTAAATAAAAGGTGAAATAAAGTAAATAGAAGGTTAATAAAAGTACAATAAAGAATATGAAAGGTAAAAGAAGATCAAACAAGGTAAAATACAATCAAAGAAGATAAATAAATAGAAGGTAAATATAAATTAAAATATGTTAAATATAAAGTAAAAAAGTAACAGGAATCAGTTACAGAGAAGGTAAAACAAAGTAAATAATGGTAACAAAGACAAGGTAAAAGACAGTCAAAGAAGGTAAATAAAAGGTAAAATTAGTTAAATATAAGATAAATAAAAAGTATATAAGTCGAATAGAAGGTAAGTAAAAAGAAAAGAAGGTAAATCATTATTTTTTTAAAGTAAAGATGCATGTGATCAAATAAGGTAAATAAAAGGTAAGTAGAAGGTAATAGAGGTTATCATGTTGTGTACTTGCAGTTGTTTGCACTGGACACTGAGCAAAAGTCTGTTTAATTATCATGTTGTGTACTTGCAGTTCTGTTTGCACTAGACACTGAGCAAAAGTCTGTTTAATTTTATATATATATATATATATATATATATATATATATATAAACTGTCTTTTATTTTATTTTTTTAAATTTTTGTTTGTTTGATATTCATTGTAAAGTTCAGCTGTTTTTTCAGTGGCTCCACTGCAAGCATGAATTAATAAAGTCAAGTCATCATTATCATGTTGTGTACTTGCAGTTGTGTTTGCACTGGACACTGAGCAAAAGGAAGTGTGAATCCAACAACATGATGGAATATGTAAGTGTTGCCTCATGACATCTTTCACCTTCTTTTCTTTTTTGTGGAAAACTAAGTACAGTAATTCCTCGTTCATCCCTGTTCATTAATTCCTGTAGGAATCATTAATTATTCATCAAATATTTTCATAGCTTGAACTTAAAAAAGCTGTAAATAACAGCCTTTAGTCAAGGTTTCATCCAATAATATAATTCAGTCTGAGGCTGAGCCAATCAGTGGCCACCATACTGAACAGTGTGATCTGATGTTTGATAGACTTTATTGATGTTCCATCCATGTTGAAAGTGCAATGTCAATGTTGTTTATGCACACCCATGAGAAGAAGGAAAGAAGGTCGTCAGAAAAATCTTCTTTATTTGAACCTTTTCCCCTAAAATATGCAAAGAGATTACTCGATTAATCGAACAAACTCATTGATTACCAAAATAATCGCTCATTTTTTGACTTCCAAATCCCAGAAAATTAAAAATGCAACACAATCCAATCTGAGAAGAGTTGGAATAAAATAATCTCTTCCAGGGTTAAACTGGCACCGTCACAAAACCTTCATTAGCTGCACAGGCACAGTATTAAGCAGAAATAGGTAACATGTAGCAACAATACACATTTCTGTCAAATAAGTGATCCAGTATAAAATAGTAAATCATACCTTTATTTTGACATTGAGGGATAGAGTAACTTCCTGTATCATCTTCTCACATTCTTTTTTCTTAAACTGCACTATATACATGATGTAAGTATATATTTCATGTAGTAACATTCATAATAACATGTAATATATACATGATGTAAGTATATGTCATGTAGTAACATTCATAATAACATGTAATATATACATGATGTAAGTATATATGTAGCATCTAGTAACATTCATAATAACATGTAATATATACATTATGTAAGTATATATGTAGTATCTAGTAACATTCATAATAACATGTAATATATACATGATGTAAGTAAATATGTAGTATCTAGTAACATTCATAATAACATGTAATATATACATGATGTAAGTAAATATGTAGTATCTAGTAACATTCATAATAACATGTAATATATACATGATGTAAGTATATATGTAGTATCTAGTAACATTCACAATAACATGTAATATATACATGCTGTAAGTATATATGTCATGTAGAAACATTCATAATAACATGTAATATATACATGATGTAAGTATATATGTCATGTAGTAACATTCATAATAACATGTAATATATACATGATGTAAGTATATATGTTATGTAGTAACATTCATAATAACATGACATATATACTTACATCATGTATATATTACATGTAGTAACATTCATAATAACATGTAATATATACATGATGTAAGTATATATGTCATGTAGTAACATTCATAATAACATGTAATATATACATGATGTAAGTATATATGTCATGTAGTAACATTCATATTAACATGTAATATACAGGTAAAAGCCAGTAAATTAGAATATTTTGAAAAACTTGATTTATTTCGGTAATTGCATTCAAAAGGTGTAACTTGTACATTATATTTATTCATTGCACACAGACTGATGCATTCAAATGTTTATTTCATTTAATTTTGATGATTTGAAGTGACAACAAATGAAAATCCAAAATTCCGTGTGTCATAAAATTAGAATATTACTTAAGGCTAATACAAAAAAGGGATTTTTAGAAATGTTGGCCAACTGAAAAGTATGAAAATGAAAAATATGAGCATGCACAATACTCAATACTTGGTTGGAGATCCTTTTGCCTCAATTACTGTGTTAATGCGGCGTGGCATGGAGTCGATGAGTTTCTGGCACTGCTCAGGTGTTATGAGAGCCCAGGTTGCTCTGATAGTGGCCTTCAACTCTTCTGCGTTTTTGGGTCTGGCATTCTGCATCTTCCTTTTCACAATACCCCACAGATTTTCTATGGGGCTAAGGTCAGGGGAGTTGGCGGGCCAATTTAGAACAGAAATACCATGGTCCGTAAACCAGGCACGGGTAGATTTTGCGCTGTGTGCAGGCGCCAAGTCCTGTTGGAACTTGAAATCTCCATCTCCATAGAGCAGGTCAGCAGCAGGAAGCATGAAGTGCTCTAAAACTTGCTGGTAGACGGCTGCGTTGACCCTGGATCTCAGGAAACAGAGTGGACCGACACCAGCAGATGACATGGCACCCCAAACCATCACTGATGGTGGAAACTTTACACTAGACTTCAGGCAACGTGGATCCTGTGCCTCTCCTGTCTTCCTCCAGACTCTGGGACTTCGATTTCCAAAGGAAATGCAAAATTTGCATGGTTGGGTGATGGTTTGGGGTGCCATGTCATCTGCTGGTGTCGGTCCACTCTGTTTCCTGAGATCCAGGGTCAACGCAGCCGTCTACCAGCAAGTTTTAGAGCACTTCATGCTTCCTGCTGCTGACCTGCTCTATGGAGATGGAGATTTCAAGTTCCAACAGGACTTGGCGCCTGCACACAGCGCAAAATCTACCCGTGCCTGGTTTACGGACCATGGTATTTCTGTTCTAAATTGGCCCGCCAACTCCCCTGACCTTAGCCCCATAGAAAATCTGTGGGGTATTGTGAAAAGGAAGATGCAGAATGCCAGACCCAAAAACGCAGAAGAGAGAGCAACCTGGGCTCTCATAACACCTGAGCAGTGCCAGAAACTCATCGACTCCATGCCACGCCGCATTAACGCAGTAATTGAGGCAAAAGGAGCTCCAACCAAGTATTGAGTATGCTCATATTTTTCATTTTCATACTTTTCAGTTGGCCAACATTTCTAAAAATCCCTTTTTTGTATTAGCCTTACACAATATTCTAATTTTGTGACACACGGAATTTTGGATTTTCATTTGTTGCCACTTCAAATCATCAAAATTAAATGAAATAAACATTTGAATGCATCAGTCTGTGTGCAATGAATACATATAATGTACAAGTTACACCTTTTAAATGCAATTACTGAAATAAATCAAGTTTTTAAAAATATTCTAATTTACTGGCTTTTACCTGTATACATGATGTAAGTATATATGTCATGTGGTAACATTCATAATAACATGTAATATATACATGATGTAAGTATATATGTCATGTAGTAACATTCATAATAACATGTAATATATACATGATGTAAGTATATATGTCATGTAGTAACATTCATAATAACATGTAATATATACATGATGTAAGTATAGATGTAGTATCTAGTAACATTCATAATAACATGTAACATATACATGATGTAAGGATGTTGAGTTTTTCTGCGCCGCAAACGTTTTATTTTGCGTTGGTAATGTAAAGCAGACTAATATGCTTTTATTTTGACAGCCTGGGTTGTTTTCTAAGTCTGCATCCACTCACACAAACGTTCACTTTTGTCACCTCGCTGTCTTCCGCAGGTGATCCTAATAGAGTTCCTCCCCAAGATCCCCATCAACAGACCCGACTAACCCAATGTGATCTCAAGTCGGTGTCTACAGACCCGACTAGCCCATCTGCTTTCAAGACGGCGTCTACAGACCTGACTAGCCCATCTGATCTCAAGATGGAGTCTAAAAACCCGACAAGACCGTCTGATCGCAAGACGGCGTCTACAGACCCGACTAGTCCATCTGTTCTCAAGACGGCGTCTACAGACCCGACTAGTCCATCTGTTCTCAAGACGGCGTCTACAGACCTGACTAGTCCATCTGATCTCAAGATGGAGTCTAAAGACCCTACTAGTCTATCTCATCTCAAGACGGCGTCTACAGACCCGACTAGTCCATCTGTTCTCAAGACGGCGTCTAAAGACCCAACTAGCCTCTCTGATCTCAAGACGGCGTCTACAGACCCGACGAGTCCATCTGTTCTCAAGACGGCGTCTACAGACCCGACTAGCCCATCTGATCTCAAGATGGAGTCTAAAGACCCGACTAGACCGTCTGATCGCAAGACGGCGTCTACAGACCCGACTAGTCCATCTGTTCTCAAGACGGCGTCTACAGACCTGACTAGTCCATCTGATCTCAAGATGGAGTCTAAAGACCCGACTAGCCCATCTGATCTCAAGATGGAGTCTAAAGACCCGACTAGCCCGTCTGATCTCAAGACGGCGTCTACAGACCCGACAAGCCCATCTGATCTCAAGACTGCGTCTACAGACCCGACGAGCCCATCTGATCTCAAGACGGCGTCTACAGACCCGACAAGCCCATCTGATCTCAAGACGGCGTCTACAGACCCGACGAGCCCATCTGATCTCAAGATGGAGTCTACAGACCCGACGAGCCCATCTGATCTCAAGACGGAGTCTACAGACCCGACGAGCCCGTCTGATCTCAAGACGGCGTCTACAGACCCGACAAGCCCGTCTGATCTCAAGACGGAGTCTACAGACCCGACAAGCCCGTCTGATCTCAAGACGGCGTCTCCAGACCCGACTAGTCCATCTGTTCTCAAGACGGCGTCTACAGACCCGACTAGCCCATCTGATCTCAAAGAAGGTGTCTACAGACCCGACAAGCCCATCTGATCTCAAGACAGCGTCTACAGACCCGAGTAGTCCATCTGATCTCAAGACGGCGTCTACAGACCCGACTAGCCCATCTGATTTCAAGACGGCATCTCACCCGAGTCAGTGGAAAGGTTAACAGGGTACAACTTCCACCCTCTTTTTCTTTTGGACCACTTGTCCCGCCATGACCAGACTGTTTTGTTTACTGGCGACTGTGCAGTGGGGAATCAGACCCATCGTTGCTGCTGAGTCATGGTGACAAGAAGCCTGACTCAGCAACTGTCAAACCACCAAATACACCCCAGTGCTTTTTTCTCTGTTTTTGGAACAGGCGACTGTGGAGGACTACTAAATCATTTTGGAACAGGCGACTGTGGAGGACGACTAAATCATTTTGGAACAGACGACTGGAGGATGACTAAATCATTTTGGAACAGGCGACTGTGGAGGACGACGAAATACATTTGGAACAGGCGATTGTTGAGGACTACTAAATCATTTTGGAACAGGCGACTGTGGAGGACTACTAAATCATTTTGGAACAGGCGACTGTGGAGGACTACTAAATCATTTTGGAACAGGCGACTGTGGAGGACGACTAAATGTTTTTGGAACAGGCGACTGTGGGGGACGACTAAATAATTTTGGAACAGGCGACTGTGGAGGACGACTAAATCTTTTTAAAACAGGCGACTGCTGCTGACGACTAAGTCATTTTGGAACAGGCGACTGTTGAGGACTACTAAATCATTTAGGAACATGCAACTAAATAATTTTGAAACAGGTGACTGGAGGACTACTAAATAATTTTGGAACAGGCGACTGTGGAGGACGACTAAATACATTTGGAACAGGCAACTAAATGTTTTTGGAATAGGCGACTGTGGAGGACGACTAAATGATTTCGGAACAGGCGACTGTGGAGGACAAGTACATGTTTTTGGAACAGGCAACTGTGAAGGACTACTAAATAATTTTGGAACAGGTGACTGTGGAGGACTACTAAATCATTTAGGAACATGCGACTAAATAATTTTGGAACAGGTGACTGTGGAGGACGACTAAATTTTTTTTAAAACAGGCAACTGTGGACGACGACTAAATCATTTTGGAACAGGCGACTGTGGAGGAATACTAAATAATTTCGGAATATGCGACTAAATAACTTTGGAACAGGTGACTGTGGAGGATGAATACATGTTTTTGGAACAGGCGACGGTGGAGGACGACTAAATGATTTCGGAACAGGCGACTGTGGAGGAATACTAAATAATTTAGGAATATGCGACTAAATCATTTTGGAACAGGCAACTGTGGAGGACGACTAAATGATTTCGTAACAGGCGACTGTGGAGGACGACTAAATGATTTCGGAACAGGCGACTGTTGAGGACTACTAAATCATTTAGGAACATGCAACTAAATAATTTTGGAACAGGCGACTGTTGAGGACTACTAAATCATTTAGGAACATGCAACTAAATAATTTTGGAACAGGTGACTGGAGGACTACTAAATACATTTGGAACAGGCGACTGTGGAGGACGACTAAATCTTTTTAAAACAGGCAACTGTGGACGACGACTAAATCATTTTGGAACAGGCGACTGGAGGAATACTAAATAATTTAGGAATATGCGACTAAATAACTTTGGAACAGGCGACTGTGGAGGACTACTAAATGTTTTTGGAACAGGTGACTGTGAAGGACTACTAAATGTTTTTGGAACAGGCGACTGTGAAGGACTACTAAGATTGTAGCAGCACAGTCAGTGTGCATTAGGAGACAATCAGTGGTGTTGTGGTCACCATGGCAACATGTTTGTGTGACGTCATCTTTCTTTTCTAACTGTTGTCTTGTCTGGTGGAGTCAAAGCACATTCTGGTCTTTTTGTCCGCTCCTTCCGGAAGGAGTGTGGCCCACATGACACAAGGTCACTCAAAGTCACCTTTTATCCTTTAAGTCAACTTTTGACTACGTTTCATCTTCATGATCCTTCCTCACTTCTGAACTCCTGTTTCCATGCCAGTGTTATAGTGCGCAGAATAATGTGCCAGCGCCACCTTTCCACCGCTAACTACCGTAAATTCCGGACTATCAGTCACTACTTTTTTCCTATGCTTTGAACCCTGCGGCTCATAAAACGGTGCAACTACTTAATGGATTTTTTTTTTGCTGACGGCCGCGATGCAAGTAGTTTAAAAATAAACAAATCAGACACTGAAAAGGCGTGTTGTTTGCGCCATCTTTTGGACACGTTGGCTCACCGCAGTGCTCTTTTCTTTAGAGCCTTCAAATGGAAGTAGACGTGCCGTCCATAGCGTTTCTACTCGAATGGATCCTTCATTCATCACTCCCAGCAACATTTGCAAGTTCTCCAATATAACTAAAACTATTCTTACTGACTAAAGTGTCCCATGTGTGATGTCTGTAGGAGTGTTGTCACGCACACTTGTACGTGCTGTCATACTCAAGCTAGCGGCATTAGCTAATATGCTAACAAGTTCACGAGTGTCTGTGTTAGTATTATTAACTTAAATTCTTTTGTTTTGTTTCACTTTCACAAACTCCTCAGTAAGTTCACCAAAATGTCACCGTGGAATATTGAGTCTGTTTAGCTGATTGGAGACTCCTGTTTTGTTTGATCAGCCGTTTTACTGCCCTGTTACAGACAGCGTTTGGAAACAATTAAGGTATGTAAATAAACATTTACAGAATATTTCTGTGTTAAGTTATTTCACAACGTTTATATCTGCCACTTATAGTCCGGTTCAGCTTATATATGGAAACTGTTCCCTAAGATTGAGCGTGCGGCTTATATACCGGTGCGCTCTATAGTCCGGAAGGTACTGTAGTTCAACTGTCAGTGCCCCTGCTGGCGCCGGCCAAGTAGTGCACTCCATTTTGCCTGAAGAGCCAATGAATGAGTGAATGATTGTTGTCACACTCAGGGGACCATCATGGATCAACAACAACAATGTAGCACAGTCAGGGGATTCTCTGCCGCATTACTTGAATATTTGTGTATTATATATATATATATATATATATATATATATATATAAATATATATAGATAAATATACTATTATACTATATAAGTATTAAATATGTATATGTGTATATATATATATATATATATATTTCCAGTATAATAGTATATTTGTGTATTATATATATATAGTATAATAGTACATTTGTGTATTATATATATTTTATATATATATATATATATATATATATATATATCCAGTATAATAGTATATTTGTTTATTATATATGTATACAGTATAATAGTATATTTGTGTATTATATATATATATATATATGTATATATTTATATACATATATATATATATCCAGTATAATAGTGTATTTGTGTATTATATATATACTGTATATATCCAGTATAATAGTATAATTGTTTATTATATATATATATATATATATATATCCAGTACAATAGTATATATGTGTATTTTATATATATGTATATATATATATCCAGTATAATAGTATATTTGTGTATTTTATATATATGTATATATATATATCCAGTATAATAGTATATTTGTGTATTTTATATATATATCTATCCAGTATAATAGTATATTTGTGTATTATATATATATATATATCCAGTATAATAGTATATTTGTGTATTTTATATATATATATATCCAGTGTAAAAGTATATTTGTGTATTTTATATATATATAATTATATATATATATATATCCAGCATAATAGTATATTTGTGTATTTTCTATATATATCCAGTATAATAGTATATTTGTGTATTTTCTATATATATCTATCCAGTATAATAGTATGTTTGTATATTTTATATATATATATATATATATGATTGTAATAGTATATTTGTGTATTTTATATATATATATATATGTATATATATATATCTCCCCAGTATAATAGTATATTTGTGTATTTTATATATATATATATATATATATATATATCTCCCGAGTATAATAGTACATTTGTGTATTATATATATATATATATGTATATATATATATATATATATATAGTATAATGGTATATTCCCCAACATGTGTCCGTAGAGAAGCACTTCTCCAGTATAAGTTGTGCATGTTGACATAGTTCACTCTTCAAATGTTCACTTTTTGAGTTGCTGTGTGTGATGTTTGCTGACTCAGCAGGAAGTGGCAAAAGACTGAAAAATGATGCTTTTCCTCCCCTCTGGTTCCCCCTGAGAGACGAGTGGAGTTCGCCCGCTGAAACTGTTAAGTCCAATTCCTTGTTCTCTCCTTTGAAAGGCGTTCTCACGATTTTGTGGAAAGTGTTCCCCTTTTTCAAATGCAAAAGTTGACAGGTGTCTATATATATATATATATATATATATATATATATATATATACACACATATATATATCCATACATTCAGTACATACATACACATATATGTTTTTACTTTACAGCTTTATATAATATATATATCTATATATATATATATATCTATATATATACATACATATATATATATTGTTACTTTACAGCTTTCGGCCCCCAAGTCAAAAGGTTTGGACACCCCTGTTCTAGATTACACCAGAAATTAAAGTATATTTTCCCTGATGGAATCAGTGATACTTTTTTACAACTTTTGCATTTGAAAAAGGGGAACACTTTCCACAAAATCGGGAGAACGCCTTTCAAAGGAGAGAACAAGGAATTGGACTTAACAGTTTCAGCGGGCGAACTCCACTCGTCTCTCAGGGGGAACCAGAGGGGAGGAAAAGCATCATTTTTCAGTCTTTTGCCACTTCCTGCTGAGTCAGCAAACATCACACACAGCAACTCAAAAAGTGAACATTTGAAGAGTGAACTATGTCAACATGCACAACTTATACTGGAGAAGTGCTTCTCTACGGACACATGTTGGGGAATATACTATTATACTGGATACATACATACATACATACATATGTACATTCATAAATTGACAATGTTGCAGAGCGACAGGGTTTAGGCTGAAGTTGAGCACTTATTTGGCCTAACCCTATAAACCATCTCAAATACAAGATGAGCTACCTAGAAAGATGAAATGTTCTTTACACAACATGAACACTGTTGAAATATATACACAGTAAAGACATATCCCTGTACACGTGTTGGTTAAACATGTGTACCAATTATACTTCCATTATTATTTATATCTTACATTTAGTTTGTAATTAACATTGATCATAGTATTAACTACTGTGTTGATTCAAGAGTGATATATTTTTCCTAGACATTGGTCTTAAAGTGTTTTTTAAATGTGTGAATGGAAGTGGAACATTTGAAGGAATCATCCAAGCTGTTCCACAGATCAACCCCCCTGACACAAACATCTACTTTTTAAGCTCCTTCTTAGGGTTGCTTTCTGGTAGACAGATGAACCTCTGAGGTCATAGAGGTTTGACCCTGGGTTTGAACCTCTGAGGTCTTAGAGGTTTGACCCTGGGTCTGAACCTCTGAGGTCATAGAGGTTTGAACCTGGGTTTGAACCTCTGAGGTCATAGAGGTTTGAACCTGGGTCTGAACCTCTGAGGTCATAGAGGTTTGAACCTGGGTTTGAACCTCTGAGGTCATAGAGGTTTGAACCTGGGTTTGAACCTCTGAGGTCATAGAGGTTTGAACGTGGGTCTGAACCTCTGAGGTCATAGAGGTTTGAACCTGGGTCTGAACCTCTGAGGTCATAGAGGTTTGAACCTGGGTTTGAACCTCTGAGGTCATAGAGTTTTGAACCTCTGAGGTCATAGAGGTTTGAACCTGGGTTTGAACCTCTGAGGTCATAGAGGTTTGAACCTAGTGTTGTTTGATTTGTAGTTGTTAGCCCAGATTTCAACACAATAATTGAAAGAATGATATAACATGTTAACAGCCTTTTGATTTAGAGTTTTTAATTTGATGTAACATAGCAATCATTTTTGACATCTTTGTCTTCATGTGACCTTGATGCAGGTGATGATGTACGGTACACTAATAAATATGTAAAGTAATAATAATTCACCAATAAAGCAACTTTTTTTGTACTCTACTTTAATTAGGAAGCTACAGATGAGCAGTTTCATTTTATTTACACGCACACACACACACACACACACACAGTGTGTGTGTGTATGTATATATATATATATATATATATATTTATATATAAATATATATATATATATGTACTTATACATCAATATATGTATGTATATACACATATTTGTACATATGCATTTATGCACACACATATATATATATATATATATATACACATACACATACACATATATATATATATATATATATATATATATATATATATACACATACACATTAGGGGTGTCAAGAAATCTATTTCTGAAACTGTCCTGTTTAGCCAATTTATTAAATGTCTCGGTAGAATTTTATTAAACAAAACCAGTTTAATAGAGATTTATCAGAGGTGTTTTACATATGTTATGGAGGAATGTAGTTAATCATATATATATATATATATATATATATATATATATATATATATATATATATATATATATATATATATATATATATGATATATGATGGAGGAATGTAGTTAATCATATATATATATATAAATATATAATATATATATAACATTCCTCCATAACATATCTAAAACACCTCTAATAAATCTCTATTAAACTGGTTTTGTTTAATAAAATTCTAGTGAGACATTTAATAAATTGGCTAAACAGGACAGTTTCAGGAATAGATTTCTTGACACCCCTAATGTGTATGTATATATATATATGTGCATAAATGCATATGTACAAATATGTGTATATACCAGAGGTGGGACCAAGTCATTGCTTTGCAAGTCACAAGTAAGTCTCAAGTCTTTGCCCTCAAGTCCGAGTCAAGACAGAGCAAGTCCGAGTCAAGTCTAAAGTCAAGACTGGAAAGTCTCAAGTCAAGTCCCAAGTCCTGCACCTTGAGTTTCGAGTCCTTTCAAGTCGTTTAACCACAGACTAATATATTTACACAGATTGTGTATGCTTTTAAAATGCTGTATTTATTTATTAAAACAAGTGCATTTGAAATTGCAGGGAAAAAGATAGTGCTGACATTGCACTTCAAAATAGCACTATTAACCAGTCATTTTAAACATGTAACTCATTCCTTTACAGAATAAACACATTTGAAAAAAACAAGTGCAACTGTACTTATTTGCACAAAAGTGTTAACATTGTATTTCAATGGCATATTGCATTGTAACTAGTTCCACAGCAGTTTCTATCCTGTTCTTACCTTATCTCATTGATCTCATCTCATACTGTATGTGTGTTTATGTGTGCGTACACATGAAAAACATAAATATATGAACATAACAATGAACAGAGTTGTACTTTTTAGATGTCAGGACCCTATGCAATATGTACACATATTCTTAATATAGTATACATTTTAACTGACCTTTATTTGACTATGTTTGTCTTTTTGTAGGTGGCCAAAATACGCGGTGCTGCTGACCACCGTCTAACTTTACGTTACTGTGTGTGATACATTGACTAACGTTACGTTACTGTGTGTGATACATTGACTAATGTTACGTTACTGTGTGTGATACATTGTCTAACGTAACATTATGTGTAGGTACCTCATGCAACCCTGCTTAAAAAAAAAATCACTTGACAAAAAGTATGAATAAGGTAGCAAACTGCAGTGGACGCAACAGATTGCCGTGTTTGCAATGACGTTGTAACCATAGACATCTTATAAGTAGACGCAGGTTGCTGTGACGTGAGCAATTTGGCCGCCATCTTGAAGTGGTGATGAGGAGCCGGCGAGCAGCCCAAACTGACAGTTGACAGGTAGAAAACAAAGATGCCGGGCTGGTGTTCAGCGTCTTCCTGCTCAAATGAGCGGACTGTTGAAAATAGGAATCGGGGATTACTTTTCACAAGTAAGATTTAACATTAACGTACAATTGGTTGTATCTTATGAAAATAATATTACCACAGAGTTGAGAAGGATCAAAGATCTTCAATATTTGTATGTGAAAATCACAAATAAATCTTCTGGGGGAGGATGACGCCTCTACAGGGGTTTGGTTTACAAACTTTCAGCCCCACCTAAAACAAAATTCACCAGCCGCCACTGATTATGATGCATTCTCATTTTAGGCAAAGTATAAGACAATACTTTCTTAACAGTATAATTGTAACCAGGAATAAGTCTTCAAGTAACAATATTCAAATACTAACATTGTTGGGTAAAACAGAATTTGGTTTTATTCTGAATCCAGTGAAACAGATTGGTGGTTTTAGCTGATATGAAGACTTTCAGGTGTTTATATGTGTTTATGTTTAAGTATTTGGCAGACGCTTTTATCCAAAGCGACTTACATAAAATAATACATATAAAACAATCACTGCAAACATTATCATTTAAGGGAAGAATGTAATAGAAAATATCAATACAAAGTGTCAAGACAGAATAAACTCTCTGCTGCTGCAGCAACAGAGATACAGTCTATAGGTCCCTAAGATATATAGATATCTAATGTATTCATACATTGTTTATGTAGGATATACGCATGTATATATAACCTAATCATATTGTTTCTTCAACTTAAAAATAGTTTACCGTTTTTTCCCCTTCTCTAGGATTATAATCCCAGTTTTGATCTCGGACGTCTGGTCACTTATAGCATATAAGAATATTATATTACTGTTAAGCAAACTATGAATACTAAAACACGCCAAAACATGTGTCTGTTATCATAGCTACACGTATGACAAAAAAGGGTGGTGAAAATCAGTGGTATTCAGTGAGGTAAAATGAATTAAATGCGCTGACAGTTCATTGTTCCTGCCAAATGAATTGCACTGAGTGGAGCGGATCACCACTCAAAGATGGCAGCCCCGCGCCTCGTCTGCGCCAGCAGGCAGTAGCGCTCCATGCTGCGTCTATTTACCGGTATAAGATGTCTATGGTTATAGCGTTAGCAGTGAGCTTGCAGCCTCACTGATTTAACTACACAGCAAATACAAGTCACGTAATTTAGCCAATAAACGTTATCTTACATTCAAAACTTACCCTTCTTTGTGCAACTTCAAATGTTGAACGTTGTTGCGTCTCCGTCTGTAATATTCGAACTGCGTGATTTCCATACGGCAATTCGTTTTTTGTTGACCAAGTCGTAGTTTTTATACCCGAACGAAACCAACTTTGGCATAATTGTTGCGTTGTTTGACAACTTGTTCGGTGGTTGTACTGCAATTTGATTGGATGAATGCTGCGTGATGAAAACAATGTAGATCTAATTTGATTGGCTGTTGTACTGACAGCACACCAGCTGACAGGAATAACACGCTGATAGACAGACGAAGAAAATGAAAAATACGGAGCGCTCCCAAATAACTTTTTAAGCGTTGGATTTTGGGGAAAGTAGCAAGTCATGTCAAGTCAAAAGGCTCAAGTCCAAGTGAAGTCACAAGTCATTGATGTTAAAGTCTAAGTCGAGTTGCAAGTCTCTTTACATTTTGTCAAGTCGAGTCTAAAGTCATCAAATTCATGACTCGAGTCTGACTCGAGTCCAAGTCATGTGACTCGAGTCCACACCTCTGGTATATACATACATATATTGATGTATAAGTATATATATATGTATATATATATACACACACACACACACACATATGTATATATATACACAGGTAAAAGCCAGTAAATTAGAATATTTTGAAAAACTTGATTTATTTCAGTAATTGCATTCAAAAGGTGTAACTTGTACATTATATTTATTCATTGCACGCAGACTGATGCATTCAAATGTTTATTTCATTTAATTTTGATTTGAAGTGGCAACAAATGAAAATCCAAAATTCTGTGTGTCACAAAATTAGAATATTACTTAAGGCTAATACAAAAAAGGGATTTTTAGAAATGTTGGCCAACTGAAAAGTATGAAAATGAAAAATATGAGCATGTACAATACTCAATACTTGGTTGGAGCTCCTTTTGCCTCAATTACTGCGTTAATGCGGCGTGGCATGGAGTCGATGAGTTTCTGGCACTGCTCAGGTGTTATGAGAGCCCAGGTTGCTCTGATAGTGGCCTTCAACTCTTCTGCGTTTTTGGGTCTGGCATTCTGCATCTTCCTTTTCACAATACCCCACAGATTTTCTATGGGGCTAAGGTCAGGGGAGTTGGCGGGCCAATTTAGAACAGAAATACCATGGTCCGTAAACCAGGCACGGGTAGATTTTGCGCTGTGTGCAGGCGCCAAGTCCTGTTGGAACTTGAAATCTCCATCGCCATAGAGCAGGTCAGCAGCAGGAAGCATGAAGTGCTCTAAAACTTGCTGGTAGACGGCTGCGTTGACCCTGGATCTCAGGAAACAGAGTGGACCGACACCAGCAGATGACATGGCACCCCAAACCATCACTGATGGTGGAAACTTTACACTAGACTTCAGGCAACGTGGATCCTGTGCCTCTCCTGTCTTCCTCCAGACTCTGGGACTTCGATTTCCAAAGGAAATGCAAAATTTGCATGGTTGGGTGATGGTTTGGGGTCCCAGAGTCTGGAGGAAGACAGGAGAGGCACAGGATCCACGTTGCCTGAAGTCTAGTGTAAAGTTTCCACCATCAGTGATGGTTTGGGGTGCCATGTCATCTGCTGGTGTCGGTCCACTCTGTTTCCTGAGATCCAGGGTCAACGCAGCCGTCTACCAGCAAGTTTTAGAGCACTTCATGCTTCCTGCTGCTGACCTGCTCTATGGAGATGGAGATTTCAAGTTCCAACAGGACTTGGCGCCTGCACACAGCGCAAAATCTACCCGTGCCTGGTTTACGGACCATGGTATTTCTGTTCTAAATTGGCCCGCCAACTCCCCTGACCTTAGCCCCATAGAAAATCTGTGGGGTATTGTGAAAAGGAAGATGCAGAATGCCAGACCCAAAAACGCAGAAGAGTTGAAGGCCACTATCAGAGCAACCTGGGCTCTCATAACACCTGAGCAGTGCCAGAGGCTCATCGACTCCATGCCACGCCGCATTAACGCAGTAATTGAGGCAAAAGGAGCTCCAACCAAGTATTGAGTATTGTACATGCTCATATTTTTCATTTTCATACTTTTCAGTTGGCCAACATTTCTAAAAATCTCTTTTTTGTATTAGCCTTAAGTAATATTCTAATTTTGTGACACACGGAATTTTGGATTTTCATTTGTTGCCACTTCAAATCATCAAAATTAAATGAAATAAACATTTGAATGCATCAGTCTGTGTGCAATGAATAAATATAATGTACAAGTTACACCTTTTGAATGCAATTACTGAAATAAATCAAGTTTTTCAAAATATTCTAATTTACTCGCTTTTACCTGTATATATATATATATATATATATATATACACATATATATATATATCCATATAAGTATACATATATATATATGTACTTATATATATATACACTTATATATAAGTATACATATACTTATATATCCATATAAGTATACATATATATATATATGTACTTATATATACACTTATATATAAGTATACATATACTTATATATCCATATAAGTATATATATATATATATATGTATGCATATATACATATGTGTGTGTGTATGTATATATATATATATATATATATATATATAGCTACATGACAAGCTTGGTTTGTCTTTAGCCAGGTGTTTATGCGGTTTTAATTTGGCTTTTGTTTGATTTGTTGTCAGGTACTACCTAGACTATAACATAAAACATAACAATGAGCTGAGAGACTGCTCTTATCCCAAAACATTCTTAATTTGGGGCACTCTTATGTTGAGATAGCACTGTATTTATAAATAACCTGTACTTTAAGCAGTTTTTATTTGGGTTTTCATTTTATTTGTTGTCGTGTACTACTTAAACTGTAACTTAGAACATAACTAGCTGAGGGACTGCTCTTATCTCAAAACACTCTTAATTTGAGGTAGCACTGTTTGTATATATAACCTCTACTTTGCATCTTTGCACATTTTTCAAGCGGTTTTATTTTGGGCTTTCATTTGATTTGTTATCGTGTCCTACCTAGAATGTAACTTGAAACATAACAATTACCTGAGGGGCTGCTCTTATGTCAAAACACTCTTAGGTTGAGGTAGCACCGTTTTTATTTATAACTTCTACTTTGCACGTTTTTCAAGCGGTTTTAATTTGAGCTTTCATTTGATTTGTAGTTGTGCACTACCTAGACTGTAACTTAAAACATAACGAGCTGAGGGACTGCTCTTATCCCAAAACACTCTTAATTTGGGGCACTCTTATGTTGAGGTAGCACTGTATTTATATATAACTTATACTTTAAGCAGTTTTAATTTGGGTTTTCATTTGATTTGTTGTTTTGTAATACCTAGACTGTAACTTAGAACAAAGCAACTAGCTGAGGGACTGCTCTTATCTCAAAACACTCTCAAGTTGAGGTAGCACTGTTTTTATATATAACCTCTACTTTGCATCTTTGCACATGTTTATGCGATTTTAATTTGGGCTTTCATTTGATTTGTTGTTGTGTATTTCCTAGACTGTACCTTAAAACAAAATTAGCTGAGGGGCTGCTCTTATCTCAAAACACTCAAGTTGAGGTAGCACTGTATTTATATAAAACCACTACTTTGCATCTTTGCACGTGTTTATGCGGTTTTAATTTGGGCTTTCATTTGATTTGTTGTCATGTACTATCAAGACTGTAACTTAAAACATAACTATCTGAGGGACTGCTCTTATCTCAAAACACTCTTAAGTTGAGATAACACTGTATTTATATATAACCACTACTTTGCACGTGTTTATGCAGTTTGAATTTGGGTTTTAATTTGATTTGTTGTCATGTACTAACTAGACTGTAACTTAAAACATAACGAGCTGAGGGACTGCTCTTATCTCAAAACACTCATAAGTTGAGGTACCAAGTTGACCAAAGTCTGAATCATTTGTGGAGCAGAGTTACCGTACATTTTCTGAACTCGAAGCACAAAGAAGGCATTGCTCTCATTGGCGGGCGTGACTTCCCCCCCACACAGTGTCCGCAAAGGTCTTGGTGAGGAACTTGGATCCCTGACTGGCTCTCTCGGCCGCATACGTCCACCTGCCCAAGAACTGCAGCGGACATGTGATGGCACACACGGACTAGGGATGAGAAATCTCCAAAAACAAGGCGAGTTACCTGGTCCCGTCCTTGATTTGCAACTGCTGAGTCAGCGTGTCGCAGTCAATCAGAGGAGCCGACTGCCGGGGGCCACAAGGATGAAGAAGAACATCTTGTCCACTGACGGATTCTGTCTGCTCCCAGCAATGTGATCCACGCATCAAAGTACACGGACTTGTTTGCGCATGTTTCGCAACGTGTCAGAGACTAAAAGGTGAGTGTAGTATTGATGGGTCTGGTATCTGTGTCCTAAACCTGTGGCCCAGGTCGGTCGAAGCCAGCGTACTTCCAAGATGGCGCCAAGTTTCATAATCCATGATTTTTAGGTTTAAACATACAAAAATAGCAAAAGAGTTACCATGCTAACGTTAACATGATTGCAGAGAACAAGTTAGTGTACGTCTAAGAAAGCCCCGAGAATTAAAATGCACAATTTTTTAGGAGTAAGCATTGAAAATTAGCTAAAAAAAATAGCATAAAACATTAGCATGTTAATACAACAGACGTTAGCATACTTTCAAGGTGGCACCAAGCATCAAAATCCATGACTTTTAGGTTTCAACATAATAATTAAGCTTAAAAGCTAGCATAAAACGTTAGCTTGCTAATGTTAGCATGCTAGCACGTGACCGGACAAGAAGAAGCTTGTTGGTGTAGACATACAAAATCCTCTAAAAAGCTAGCATAAAACGTTAGCATGCTAACTTTGCAACATGTGAATGGGCACTTGCATAGCAGCAGGCCCATAAAAACACTATTTTGCAGCATAAAGGAGCGACTGGGCCAGGTTTGGAGAGGTTCTGACAAGACTGGATGACATCACTAGTGAGAAAAGGAATATGGGTGTTATTTTCATATTTGCAATGCTAATGGCGTGCAGGTCTACAAGAAGCAAGACTTAGATGTGAGTGAACTTTAATGGCACTAATTAATTAATTAGTTAATTAAGTGACTTCTACACAGCTATGGTGTGTAGTGTGGGCCTCACAACAAAATGCATCAGTTGACAAAGAAGTCAAAAAGTTTGTCCAGCAGCCTGGCCACCCGATGCGCCATCTTGGCTTCCAACAAGGAGTTGAGGGCGTCAAGTCCGTCTGAGGACTCCAGGTTGTCTGGGCACAGGTCTGTGTGCATACACGTGAGTGTCAAGTGGGAGTGGGTGTGACACAGGAACATGATGTCTCTCACCATGGGTGGGGTCCATCAAGAGTGGGGAGGGCATCTGGAGACACTTGGCTTGCCTCCTTAACAAATCCACGTCAGCAGCCGAGACGCTGCGTTGTCTGCCTGGAGAGCAACCACTCAGTCTCACTACCACTCTTCACTCAACATTACACAACCACTCAGTCTCACTACCACTCTCCACTCAACATTACACAACCACTCAGTCTCACTACCACTCTTCACTCAACATTACACAACCACTCAGTCTCACTACCACTCTCCACTCAACATTACACAACCACTCAGTCTCACTACCACTCTCCACTCAACATTACACAACCACTCAGTCTCACTACCACTCTTCACTCAACATTACACAACCACTCAGTCTCACTACCACTCTCCACTCAACATTACACAACCACTCAGTCTCACTACCACTCTTCACTCAACATTACTCAACCACTCAGTCTCACTACCACTCTCCACTCAACCACTCAGTCTCACTACCACTCTTCACTCAACCACTCAGTCTCACTACCACTCTTCACTCAACATTACACAACCACTCAGTCTCACTACCACTCTTCACTCAACATTACACAACCACTCAGTCTCACTACCACTCTTCACTCAACATTACACAACTACTGACTCTCACTACCACTCTTCACTCAACATTACACAACTACTGACTCTCACTACCACTCTCCACTCAACATTACACAACCACTCAGTCTCACTACCACTCTCCACTCAACATTACACAACCACTCAGTCTCACTACCACTCTTCACTCAACATTACACAACCACTCAGTCTCACTACCACTCTCCACTCAACATTACACAACCACTCAGTCTCACTACCACTCTTCACTCAACATTACACAACCACTCAGTCTCACTACCACTCTCCACTCAACATTACACAACCACTCAGTCTCACTACCACTCTCCACTCAACATTACACAACCACTCAGTCTCACTACCACTCTTCACTCAACATTACACAACCACTCAGTCTCACTACCACTCTCCACTCAACATTACACAACCACTCAGTCTCACTACCACTCTTCACTCAACATTACACAACCACTCAGTCTCACTACCACTCTCCACTCAACCACTCAGTCTCACTACCACTCTTCACTCAACCACTCAGTCTCACTACCACTCTTCACTCAACATTACACAACCACTCAGTCTCACTACCACTCTTCACTCAACATTACACAACCACTCAGTCTCACTACCACTCTTCACTCAACATTACACAACTACTGACTCTCACTACCACTCTTCACTCAACATTACACAACTACTGACTCTCACTACCACTCTCCACTCAACATTACACAACCACTCAGTCTCACTACCACTCTCCACTCAACATTACACAACCACTCAGTCTCACTACCACTCTTCACTCAACATTACACAACCACTCAGTCTCACTACCACGCTCCACTCAACATTACACAACCACTGACTCTCACTACCACTCTTCACTCAACAATACACAACCACTGACTCTCACTACCACTCTTCACTCAACATTACACAACCACTGACTCTCACTACCACTCTTCACTCAACATTACACAACTACTGAGCTAAAAACAACAATCAACGAAGCAACATTCTAGCCGGCAGTCACCGGAAGAAGGACAATCTAACGATGATTAAAAGTGCATTAATCAACCAGACAACATTCACCCTCCAACTGCGTAACAATCAACTACTGAGCTAAAAACAACAATCAACGAAGCAACATTCAAGCCGGCAGTCACTGGAAGAAGGACAATCTAGCCATGAGTAACAAGGCATTAATCAACCAGACAACATTCACCCTCCAACTATGTAACAATCAACTACTGAGCTAAAAACAACAATCAACGAAGCAACATTCTAGCCAGCAGTCACCGGAAGAAGGACGCTCAAGCCATGATTAACAAGGCATTAATCAACCAGACAACATTTACCCTCCAACTACGTAACAATCAACTACTGAGCTAAAAACAACAATCAACAAAGCAACAATCAAGCCGGCAGTCACCGGAAGAAGGACAATCTAGCCATGATTAACAGTGCATTAATCAACCAGACAACATTCACCCTCCAACTATGTAACAATCAACTACCGTACTGAGCTAAAAACAACAATCAACAAAGCAACATTCAAGCCGGCAGTCACCGGATCAAGGACAATCTAACGATGATTAAAAGTGCATTAATCAACCAGACAACATTCACCCTCCAACCATGTAACAATTAACTACTGAGCTAAAAACAACAATCAACGAAGCAACATTCTAGCCGGCAGTCACCGGAAGAAGGATAATCTAACGATGATTAAAAGTGCATTAATCAATCAGACAACATTCACCCTCCAACTATGTAACAATTAACTACTGAGCTAAAAACAACAATCAACGAAGCAACATTCTAGCCGGCAGTCACCGGAAGAAGGATAATCTAACGATGATTAAAAGTGCATTAATCAATCAGACAACATTCACCCTCCAACTATGTAACAATTAACTACTGAGCTAAAAACAACAATCAACGAAGCAACATTCAAGCCGGCAGTCACCGGATCAAGGACAATCTAGCCATGAGTAACAAGGCATTAATCAACCAGACAACATTCACCCTCCAACTATGTAACAATCAACTACTGAGCTAAAAACAACAATCAACGAAGCAACATTCTAGCCGGCAGTCACCGGAAGAAGGACAATCTAACGATGATTAAAAGTGCATTAATCAATCAGACAAAATTCACCCTCCAACTATGTAACAATCAACTACTTAGCTAAAAACAACAATCAACGAAGCAACATTCAAGCCGGCAGTCACCGGAAGAAGGACAATCTAGCCATGAGTAACAAGGTATTAATCAACCAGACAACATTCACCCTCCAACTACGTAACAATCAACTACTGAGCTAAAAACAACAATCAACAAAGCAACATTCTAGCCGGCAGTCACCGGAAGAAGGATAATCTAACGATGATTAAAAGTGCATTAATCAACCAGACAACATTCACCCTCCAACTACGTAACAATCAACTACTGAGCTAAAAACAACAATCAACAAAGCAACATTCAAGCCGGCAGTCACCGGAAGAAGGACAATCTAGCCATGAGTAACAAGGCATTAATCAACCAGACAACATTCACCCTCCAACTACGTAACAATCAACTACTGAGCTAAAAACAATAATCAACAAAGCAACATTCTAGCCGGCAGTCACCGGAAGAAGGACAATGTAACGATGATTAAAAGTGCATTAATCAACCAGACAACATTCACCCTCCAACTGCGTAACAATCAACTACTGAGCTAAAAATAACAATCAACAAAGCAACGTTCAAGCCGACAGTCACCGGAAGAAGGACAATCTAACGATGATTAAAAGTGCATTAATCAACCAGACAACATTCACCCTCCAACTGCGTAACAATCAACTACTGAGCTAAAAACAACAATCAACAAAGCAACATTCTAGCTGGCAGTCACCGGAAGAAGGACAATCTAGCCATGATTAACAGTGCATTAATCAACCAGACAACATTCACCCTCCAACTGCGTAACAATCAACTACTGAGCTAAAAACAACAATGAACGAAGCAACGATCAAGCCGGCAGTCACCAGAGGAAGGACAATCTAGCCATGATTAATCAACCAGGCAACATTCACAAGGCGACAAAGTGTGTCTTACTGAAAAGCAGAAGACTCCTGAAGGAGTCCTGGGTGGAGTTGACTTCCTCATAGACCACCAGGCAGTCTGGACAGTCGCTCTTCAGGTAGACTTCCTTCAGGTAGAACGGATGCTCTGCCAAACAGCACATCATGTACAGGTGCGCTCTCCATGGTCTCCGGTTGTGGACTCACCGATCAGCAGGGTGCCGTTCTCCATGGTCACGTTGTACTTGAGGCTGGAACACTCGCCGTAGCTGAAGACAGGGAAGGGGATGATGTCATAGGAACGGCGGTACGCTCGGTAGCGGCGGCGTCATACATCCTCTGAGTCTGGACGATGGTGAGCACGTTGCTGCGGGAGGTGGCGCTGACGTCCAGCCAGGCGTTGTTGAGCAGGAGGCCCAGAGAGCGACTTCCCGGCAGGTCGGAGCTGCCCCCGATGTACAGCCAGCGGCCCAACATCTGGGTGAGAGCCAACAGTCAAACATCTCCAGTGGGCATGTTGGCACAGGTGCGGACTCACCTGCTCATTGCGGATGTTGATTGGCCGGAGCAGGGCGTCGCAGCTGGGTAGAGGAGCAGACAGCCCCAGAGAGAGAAGAGCCACAAACACAACAAGTCGCTTCATCCTCGTCGCTGAAACGCTTTGACTCGCTCGGTGGAGGCGAGCACACATTTTTGTTTGAGCTTGTTTGAACTTTGACCCGCACGGTGGAATTTGGATCGAACGGCCACTCTAAAGAGCCGCTTTGTTGAGGCGATTAGCTTCATTAAAAGGTTTAAAAAGTAAGGATGGAGTTCAACTTTCCATGGCCTGTGATGGCCAAGTGAAGACTGATCCTGCATTCTTCATGTTCCAAACAAAAAGGTCTTTATTCCCCCGTGCACCACAGATATATCAAATTAGGATGCCAGTGTGGGGTCAGGCTGGCAAATTGCACAAAATAAAATAACACCACCATGTGAACATTCTCCTTTGGGCCGTTGGGTTATTTTAGACATGTGATTTGAACTTAATGAAAAAGACTGAAAATAAGCCCGGGGTCTGGGGGCACAGGTGGGGGGGACATACACTATATTGCCATGGAATTGTCCAGAATGTTTTGGTATCCTGGAGCATTCAAAGTTCCTTTCACTGGAACTAAGGGGCCAAGCCCAACTCCTGAAAAACAACCCCACATCATAATTCCTCCGCCACTAAATTTCACACTCGGCACAATGCAGTCCGAAATGTAGCGTTCTCCTGGCAACCTCCAAACCCAGACTGGTCCATCCCATTTCCAGATGGAAAAGTGTGATTCATCAGTCCAGAGAAGGCGTCTCCACTGCACTAGAGTCCAGTGGTGACGTGTTTTACACCACTGCATCCCACGCTTTGCATTGGACTTGGTGATGTATGGCTTAGATGCAGCTGCTTGGCCATGGAAACCCATTCCATGAAGCTTTCTGCGTACTGTATGTGGGCTAATTGGAAGGTCACATGAAGTCTGGAGCTCTGTAGCAACTGACTGTGCAGAAAGTCTTTGCACTATGCTGACCTCTCTGTCAGTTTACGTGGCCTACCACTTGGTGGCTGAGTTGCTGTTGTTCCCAAACTCTTCACTTTTCTTATAATAAAGTTGACTTTAGAATATTTAGGAGCCAGGAAATTTCACGACTGCATTTGTTGCACAGGTGGCATCCTATGACAGTTCCACGCTGGAAATCACAGAGCGGCCCATTCTTTCACAAGAAACAGTCTCCATGCCTAAGTGCTTGATTTGATACACCGGGCCAAGTGATTAGGACACCTGATTCTCATCATTTGGATGGGTGGCCAAATACTTTTGGCAATATAGTGTATGTCATGTAGAAACATTTATAACAACATTTAATATTTACGTATTAATTTTAAAAATGCATCACATTTGCTTTTTTCCCTTCGTCACTGTTCATTAATCACTGCAGACTTGATGAGAGCCAACAAACATAATAAAACATCACTTACTGTACAAGGTCTGCTGTCATTAGGATGCCGACTGCTAGGATGTTCATATATTCTCGTCTAGATGAAGAATGACCATAATACTCGCCAAGAAATGGGGGCGGTTGGGGAAGAAGGGATTTTCATGTCGTTCTCGCCAGTTCCAGGTCTTAAATGGCGGTCAAAGTGTCCCAACTCGTCGGATTACCTACTCAGACGTCTCATGTCCAGGTGAGAGGCATGATTTATGATCTAGAATTAACTTACAGGGAGCAAGGAAGCAGCAGACCACTCAATGATGTAACCATAGCACACAGGAAGTGATCTTGGCGCCGCTATAAATAGTTTGTCTGCGTTAGCGTTTATAATAACAATATCACTAATACTTGTAAATGTTCAAGTCATCAAATGTAAATGGAGTATTGTTGGCCCTTTTTTTTGTTTGGGGGGACTTTGACAAGGTGGAGGGGCTGGTTATGAATGATAACACAATAATAACATAAAAACTAAAATGTTAACAAAAACTATAAAAGTTACAATAACTTAACTATAATAGTTGGACAAAAAAAGCTGTGCAGCACAAATAATGGGACTAGTTTGTGGGGACTTTGACAAAGTGGAGGGGCTGGTTATGAATAATAACACAATAATAACAAAAACTAACATGTTAACATCCAGCCATCCATCCATTTTCTACCGCTTATTCCGTTTTGGGGTCGCGGGGGCGCTGGAGCCTATCTCAGCTACAATCGGGCGGAAGGCGGGGTACACCCTGGACAAGTAACCACCTCATCGCAGGGCCAACACAGATAGACAGACAACATTCACACTCACATTCACACACTAGGGCCACATGTTAACATAAAAACTGTAAAACAATAGTAACATAACTATAAAACAATAACATAACTATAATTGTTTGACAAAAACATTTTGCAGCACAAATAATGGGACTAGTTTGGGGGGACTTTGACATGGCAGAGGGGCTGGTTATGAATGATAACACAATAATAACATAAAAACTAACACGTTAACATTAAAACTGTAAAATAATAATAACATAAGTATAAAACAATACCATAACTATAATAGTTTGACAAAAAACATTTTGCAGCACAAATGTCGCACAAATAATGGGACAAGTTTGTGGGGACTTTGACGAGGTGGAGGGCCTGGTTATGAATGATACCACAATAATAACATAAAAACTAACAAGTTAACATAAAAACTGTAAAACAATAATAACATAACTATAATTTTTAGACAAAAACATTTTGCAGCACAAATAATAGGACAAGTTTGGGGGACTTTGACATGGTGGAGGGGCTGGTTATGAATGATAACACAATAATAACATAAAAACTAACACATTAACATTAAAACTGTAAAACAATAATACCATAACTATAATAGTGGAGGGGCTGGTTATGAATGATAACACAATAATAACAAATGTTGATCAATGTCTTCGGGGGAAAAGTTGGTTTGTTGATGCCATTTTTAATCAAATATTAACTTGACCTTTGTCCTTGTTTGTGTCTGCCTTCAAATTTATATTTGGAGGCCATCACTGTGCTGACGTTTACATTTACCAAAGGTGCATGTTAATAATTGTAGTGATACACATTTGATCCTATGTAAATATAAGTCATGTCAGTTTGCTTTATATTTGTTTTGTGAATACCGTATATTACATTGTGATGCTCTAAATATAAATACAAATGTTTGTTCCAAAATAAAAATGTATTCAAACAATCAAACAATTATTTTAATCGGATTAGTTTTGAATTTTGATTCATCACGATTAATCGCAGTGACTTACTTGCTTGCATGATTATTATATTATAACTATTATTTTTTTAAATAAATTATTTATGTTAACATATGCTACTTATAACATACTCTATATAATTTTCTATTTAAATGACATACTATTGTTTGAGTAATCATAGGGTCAAATCTGGGACCTCGTGTCCTAAATTCAATTCCATCTCATGTGTGCGGATATGACAATAAAGTTCCTTACAGGGGCTGTTTGCAACTTCCTCAGTTACATTTCTAAGCAAAAAATAGAACAAGAACACTGCGCTTTTGAGTGTTATAGGAGTTATTACGGTAATCTATGTCACAGCAGCTCAGACCAGGAACAAAGCAGAGTGGGCAAGGTTTGATTTCAGAGCAGCCAGCCCGAAACACGCGTGTCAGAAACAGAGGAGGACGCAAGATAACAAATTTCTGCATAAGTGATAATATATCATATTGTAGGTGATAATTACACTTTTCATTCATATTTTGCTGTTTGTTACATTGTTGTGTTTTTCTTGATCGTAAAAGATGGTCTGAGAAGTAAAAGATGTTCATATGTTGTTAATATTCAGTGTTTTGTTGTTCATAGTTAATATTGTAAATCCCACTTCCTTTATTTTCATGTACATTTTGGGTGTCCCATTCAGTACAAAAAATGTAAAGTTCCATTCTGTTTTTTTGAGGTGGTCTGTCATAACGTTTTTAGAACTCTATCGGACATTGTGACTTTTGGTATTAGTGTTCGTGGAAAAAAAGGCACCCAAACACACCTACTGTACAGCAGATTTTTACAGCTTAATGCTTACACATTGGCCCCCCTAGACACATTTTTTTCTCTCAATGTGGCCCCCCGAGTCAAAATATTTGCCCAGCTCTGACATAGAATATACATTCAATGACAGCTAATGCAAACTATCCAAATCGCGTACATTAGCTAACAACGGCCAAAGCTAATGTGCTACGTACGTACGTACGTACGTATTTAGGTCAGAAAAGCCGAAAGAGGGCGGGATATAACGCTTAAAATACATTGGAAAGTTAGCGCCCTCTAGGCATCTGTATAGATGTTGCAAACAGCCCCTTTAAATTCTTCAATCCGAAAAAAAACAACGTCATTACGAATGCTTTTTAACACTGAAATGCCGCCAACATTCAAATATTACTAACTTGAAAGTTGAAATAAAGAACTACTGCTATTAATTGTAAACAAAATACATTATTCCAAGACCAGTTATCAAAAATGTGTTTTTTTTTTAATGGAGATTGACAAACTGGAACTAAGTGACAATTTCTGTCTTCGTACACAAGAAAAACCTAATTGACAACTGAAGGGGATGAAAGAAAAGGAGAAAATATGCTGGAGGAGAAAGGGAAGGAGGAGGCGGAGCCAATGTCGTCTGCTCCTTCACCACGGCATCCGTCCTCCTGGTGAGGAAGGACGGCGACAGTTTGATGTGGATTGATGGTTAGACAAATGACAGGAGACATGCATCACTGGCACCGTCTCCTCCATTTTCTTTCTCCTCTTAAGTGGGCAACGCGGCGGGTGGGACAAGGAGACACAGAGAGAGAGAGAAAAAAAAAGAGAGAGAGAGAGAGAGGAGGCGTTTTTCACTCCATGGCCTCCTGATTCTCTTGGTCTGCGCCCATGTCCTCGCTGGTCTCCTTGCCTTCTTTGCTCTTCTTGCTCTTCTTATGTTTGTGCCTTCGGTGGCTGTCGCCCTCTTCGCTGTCGTGTCTCCTCCTGCTGCTGCTACTAACGGAGGGAGTGGAGGAGGAGGAGGAGGAGGAGGAGGGTGCCAATGAGCACGGATGAGAGGACAGAAAAATCAATGAGAATGGAGACAGAGAGAGAGAGGTGGCAGCGTGGAGCCATGTTGGTAAGAGGAAACGGAGAGTGGAGTGAAGCTCCGCCTCCCTGACGAATAAGAGTGTTAAAGTACCTGCGAGACGACTTGTGGCGTCCCTCGTCTTTTTCTCGGTGCCGCCTCTCCCGGTGTCGGTCTTCTTTCTCGCGACTTGCCCGCTCGCGATGGCGGTCCACATAAGCTCGTTCCTGGTACTCGCGGTAACGATACCGCTCCTCGTCGCTGTGGCAAGGAAGAACACGGTCGAACGTCACACACTCCTGCTTGTTATCAGGTGCACTTACTGTGGGACAATTAAGACTGAAAATTCAAGTGAACATGATGATGTATCCCTAGAACACCGTCCACTCCTCTGGGAAGACTTCCTACAAAACATACGGTGGCCTGCAAAAGTATAAATATTACGGAATAATTTTGGTTGTGCTTACCGACCTCGAAGCTATTTTATTTGGTACATGGTGAAATGATAAGTGTGATCAGTAGATGACTGCAATATGATGGCAGTCACACATAAGACATACGTGTAGACTGCAATATGACTCACGTAAACAATACCAAAATGTTAGATGTTGAAAATATTGAAAAGACATGTATAATATAAATATGTACTCAAAAATATATCTAAATGTTTTAGTACGACTTAGTACTGGGCGATATATCGATATACGCGATATATCGCGGGTTTGTCTCTGTGCGATATAGAAAATGACTATATGGTGATATTGGAGTATACGTTCTTACGCAGTTGCTTTTAGCTGCTGGCATTACACGACAGGCTCTTCCCACTCTTTGTTGTCTCTCCTTCTCACTGACAACGAGCGCACCTTCGTACATACGTCACATACTGTCACGACATACGTCACATACGTATACGCCCTCGCGGAGCAGAGAGGTAGCAGCATGGCTAAAGTTAGCTGTGATGCAAGTGGTAATGCGAGAGAAAGAAGGTGCGAATCTGGTAACAAATGAAGGAAGAATGAATTCCCAAGAAAAACAGCAGGTGGTCCATCGTCTGGCGGTGGTTTGGCTTCAAGTGGGAATATGTCGAACAGACAACCGTAATTTGTCATGTGTGGGGCAGAAGCGTTGCTACAAAAAGTAGCATTACTGCTAATGTGTAGCATCATTTGAAAAGTCACCCGCTAGAGTGCTTACTCGGCATGTCAACATCTCCGTTCGGTGCCACACCAACAAAATGCCGAGGCAAAAATTTCCACATCAACACTGTATGAAAAAAATAGTCAACAATAGAATGAGATAACGTCCGCAGTAACCTATCACATAGCGATTTGATTTCCTATTATGCAGCAGATTTTTATTTGACACTTATTGAAATATCTTGTGTGACATCATGCACAAAAGTGCACTTTATTTGTTTTAAACTATTGTAGTGGCGTTCTGTACAATAAGTACACTTTAATTTAGTGTTGTTTTTGATATGTCATCTTAGTGACATCATGCACAAAAATGCACTAATAGCTTGTTTTAAAATGTGTCTGACACTTTCTGTTTTGAAATGACATTAATGTTTGTGCCACTGCTTAATAACTGTTTAATAAATACAGTATTGGTCAATTGAGTTGTGATTTCACTCTCTGCATGAAAGTTTAAAAGTAGCATATATTAATGCAGTATGAAGAAGAATGTTTTAATGTAGACACATAGAATCATCATACTGCTGTGATTATATGCATCAAGTGTTCATTCAAGGCTAAGGCAAAATATCCACATACCGTATTTTCCGCACTATTAGCCGCACCTAAAAACCACAAATTTACTCAAAAGCTGACAGTGCGGCTTTTAACCCGGTGCGCTTTATATATGGATAAATATTAAGATTCATTTTCATAAAGTTTCGATCTCGCAACTTCGGTAAACAGCCGCCATCTTTTTTCCCGGTAGAACAGGAAGCGCTTCTTCTTCTACGCAAGCAACCGCCAAGGTAAGCACCCGCCCCCATAGAACAGGAAGCGCTTCTTCTTCTACTGTAAGCAACCACCCGCCCGCGTAGAAGAAGAAAAAGCGCGCGGATATACCATACGTTTCATTTCCTTTGTGTGTTTACATCTGTAAAGACCACAAAATGGCTCCTACTAAGCGTCAGGGATCCGGTTCATGAAAAGACGCAATCTCTCCATCCGCACACGGATTACTATTTCACAGCAACTGATATTCCTGTGAACGCACTGTGGATACAACGGGAGCACGTACGGTGAATATTCGCACCACAGGGAATGAGAAGTCATCCTTCACTGTGGTTCTAGCTTGCCATGCTAATGGCCAGAAACTTCCACCCATGGTGATATTCAAAAGGAAGACCTTGCCAAAAGAGACCTTTCCAGCCGGCGTCATCATAAAAGCTAACTCGAAGGGATGGATGAAGAAAAGATGAGCGAGTGGTTAAGGTAAGTTTAAGTTTACGCGAAGAGGCCGGGTGGCTTTTTTCACGCAGCTCTGTCCATGTTGATATACGTATGTTTGTGATTGCACATTTGCGTACATTTTGGGAGTGAACAGAGTTGTTAGAACGCTGGTTTTTAATATATTATTAAAGTTTGACTGACCTATCTGACTGTTTTTTTGACATTCCTTTAGCGCAGTTAGATGCGGCTTACAACACCGGGCGGCTTATAGGTGGACAAAGTTTTGAAATATGCCGTTCATTGAAGGCGCGGCTTTTAACCCAGGGCGCCTTATGGTGCGGAAAATACGGTATATATGGCGTATCGCGATATGGCCTAAAAATATCGAGTTATTAAAAAAAGTCCATATCGCCCAGCCCTAGTACGACCTTTGTATGAAGCCTCACCGCTTGATGGATTGTACTGTGAATAAGTCCTGAAAATTTGTAAGCGTCTCCGCCTTTGTAGTCCGTGCCGACGCCGTAGTCAATAAGTTTCTTCTTTTTCTCTATCTTTTTGTTATGGGACATTCATCCTCCGCTGTTGCCATTTCTAATATAAAGTAGTGTAAAGTTCTTACTTATATCTGTCAGTAAACTCACCATGAAAGCACTAAAACATACCGGTGTAGTGAGTTTACATTAATCACCCAAGGAACTTCAGTTATCAGAGAACGGACGTTTTTTCACGGGACACATTTCGGGCGTTGTTGTTGCACTAGTGAGCCACGGATGAGGAGATGCTGCTCCGTTATTGATTGAAGTAAAGTCTGAATGTCATTAAAACAGTTTGCTCCATCTTTTGACACTTCTTCCACTCCCATCCTTGCACGCTACAACAAAGATGACTGGGAGAAGACGCTGCCGAAGGTGAGCCACGTAAATAAGAGCGCCCACAAAACGTCTTTAAGTGACTGTCAGAAAGCGACTTGAAGACGATGTGTAAAACATCATCTATGCAACATTTTGACCAAAGAACCACCATTACATGTTATGTAGACCACAAGGAAGTCTTTTACAGTTAGAATTTTTTTTATGACTCCTTCAATGCGCCCTATAATCAGGTACGCCTTTTGTATGAAAATAGACCTGACTAGACTCGCTCATAGGCAGTGCGCCTTATAATCCGGTGCGTCATATGGTCCGGAAAATACGGTATAATAAATGTGCTATTATTACATTGTGCGTATGCCCCGGCCCTCACCTGGTGTAGCCAATCACTGAAGGGCTGTGCTCTCGTTCCCTCTCCCTATCTCTCTCTCGCTCGTGCGTCCTCTCTCGGGGCCGCTCTCTGTCTTTGTCACGCTTGTCGTCCCGCCGAGGATAGTAGTCCCACGGTTTGGAGTTATCCATCATCGGGGGCCAAGAAGGAGGCACGCCTCCGGACATGGGGGGAGGGTAGCCTCCTGAAGACAAAGAGTTGTCATATGTGTTGGGCAACAAAACCAAGTGTGGAAGGATGTTTTGTTTCTTTAGAATGGAAGATGCAATAATTGAGAATACAATCCACCCACCTTGAGGGAATGGAAATGGAGGCAACGGACGTCCATCGTAACCTCCAACATGGCTGTAGTAGAAATACAAGAGAGTTACACTTAGAGTATGTGTGTATTGTTTAGTCTACTGATTGTTGTCTTAAAATTGAGTACTGGTTCCCTATAGCAGTGTTTTTCAACCTTTTTTGAACAAAGGCACATTTTTTGCTTTGAAAAAATGCGAAGGCACACCACCAGCAGAAATCATAAAAAAACAAAACTCAGTTGACAGTAAAAAGTTGTTGTCGCAATAGTTGGATATGACTTTAAAGTATAACCAAGCATGCATCACCATAGGTCTTGTCTCAAAGTAGGTGTACTGTCACCACCTGTCACATCACACCATGACTTATTTGGACTTTTTTGCTGTTTTCCTGTGTGCAGTGTTTTAGTTCTTGTCTTGCGCTCCTATTTTGGTGGATTTTTCTCTTTTTTTGTATTTTCCTGTAGCAGTTTCATGTCTTCCTTTGAGCGATATTTCCCGCATCTACTTTGTTTTAGCAATCAAGAATATTTTAGTTGTTTTTATCCTTCTTTGTGGGGACATTGTTGATTGTCATGTCATGTTCGGATGTACATTGTGGACGCCGTCTTTGATCCACAGTAAGTCTTTGCTGTCGTCCAGCATTCTGTTTTTGTTTACTTTGTAGCCAGTTCAGTTTTAGTTTTGTTCTGCATAGCGTTCCCTAAGCTTCAATGCCTTTTCTTAGGGGAACTCACCTTTTGTTTATTTTTGGTTTAAGCATTAGACACCTTTTTACCTTCACACTGCCTCCCACTGTTCCTGACATCTACAAAGCAATTGTAGATGCTGCCACCTACTGATATGGAAGAGTATTACACGGTTACTCTGCTGAGCTCTAGACAGCACCGACACTCAACAACAACACATCATTTGCAGACTATACTTAATGGTTTGCAAAAAATATTTTTAACCCAAATAGGTGAAATTAGATAATCTCCCACAGCACACCAGACTGTATCTCACGCCACACTAGTGTGCCGCGGCACAGTGGTTGAAAAACACTGCCCTATAGCGCATTATTAGACTTAGACAAACTTTATTGATCCACAAGGGAAATTGTAAAGATAAGGATGGAAAGGATAATGCAGGTATAAAGTAGACTAAAATCGTACCATAGTAGCAATATAAAATATAACATATATGTAATATTTACATATTATATATACAGTATATAATATATACTGATATATTATATTATATAATATTTTTATATAATATATACAATATATAACAAATCCCAATTACCATGTACAATATTACAGTATTTGTAACAGCTGCAGCAAAAAAAGGGCAGCATAAAATAGAGAGTAGATCTAGCAGAAAATATACATTATAAACAAAGAGAGGTAGCTAACAAAGAGAGGTAGCTAACAGAAGCGGTCAAGTCATAGACAGATATCATCTATTGCTGTATAATATAATATTATATATAATATTCAAATGACAAATATCAAGCGATACTTTTAAACGTAGCAATATAGCTGCGTGTCTACTGGATGCAGGCTCTACTTGGTACCTGTCCATAGTGGGAATGATAGAAGGCGGGGGACCGCTGGGTGGAGGAGGAAATCCTGGAGGTGGTACAGTGATGGGCAACCCTGAGAGGAACAAAATAGGAAGTAAGTAAAAAGGTAATTGGTATAAATATAGCACACATGAGTAGGCATGTATCCCGAGTACCGGTATTTTTAGGTACCGGTTCCTAAAATTCTGAACTGGATGCTACTATGATTACATCAATATTTTTTATCGACACACCCAAAAAAAAAAAAAAATATATATATATATATATATATATATATATTTTATTTTATTTTTTATTTTTTTAATTCATATTATGTTTATAAATTCAGTAAATACGTCCCTGGACACATGAGGACTTTGAATATGACCAATGTATGATCCTGTAACTACTTGGTATCGGATCCATACCTAAATGTGTGGTATCATCCAAAACTAATGTCAAGTATCAAAGAAGAGAAGAATAAGTGATTATTACATTTTAAGAGAAGTGTAGATAGAACATGTTAAAACAGAAAATAAGCAGATATTAACAGTAAATGAACAAGTAGATTAATAATAAATTTTTACAGTTTGTCCTTCATAATGTGTACAAAATAATAGGTGTATAAATGACACAATATGTTACTGCATACGTCAGCAGACTAATAAAGAGTCTTTGTTTGTTTACTTACTACTAAAAGACAAGTTGTCTAGTATGTTCACTATTTTATTTAAGGACAAAATTGTTGTTCGATTGCAATAATAAACATATATTTAATGTACCCAAAGATTTTTTGTTAAAATAAGGCCAATAATGCCATTTTTTTGTGGTCCCCTTTATTTACAAAAGTATCGAAATACATTTTGGTACCGGTACCAAAATGTTGGTATCGAGACAACCCTAGCTTAGATGCACACCCACCTAACATGCTAATTGATTGCATTTATTTATATATCTAATATGATATACAGTACAGTGTAAAAGGTCTGTGCTCTGCCTACATAAATAATATTTCAAGCTGAGTGTAATTGTAACAGATGGAAACACAGCGATGGATCTGTGTGGTCTTTACAAAATGATGACATAACTGCTTTGCACTGTCAACATATTTGACTTGTTTGAGACTTAATGTATGATGTTACATGATGATAACCTCTTGTGCCAAATAAATTGTAATTAAAATGCATTTTTAACATCTTTATTTGCACCAATTACATGTACGGTAGTACCGGTAAGGGCACCAATAAATAGACGTTTGCATAAGATTACCTAGTAGAGAAAGATGGCGCTGAACTTACTGGGTGGAGGGATAAGAGGCGGCGCAGAGCTGACGTTCGGTGGCGGGGGCAGAAAAGGCGGCGGGGGGATGTTTGGAGGGAGGGGACCCGGGGGGAAGAAGGTGGGCATCTTGGGAGTGGCAGACTCTGGCTCTGACGTGGAGTGTTCAGAGATCACCTGCACCATGACAGCAACAGTGTAAGAATTCTAATGCACGGTTCCTTTAAGCTCTCAAATACCTGGATGTTGTTGCCTTCCAGGTTGTGTCTGCGTCGCCCTTCCACCCGACTGATGGTGGCCGTCTGCCCGCCAATTACATCTATGCTCCCGCTTAACTTACTGGGAAAAGAACAAAAGTGCATCTTCGGATCAAAACTAAGGAAAACTCAGAAAACTGTGAAATTCAACTGAAAATGTGGTCCTGGGCCGATGACACATTTTGTTGGACGATATATTGATAAACTAATTATTGCCGATAAACAATATTATTGCTAAGGTTATTTTCAGACCAAAGCAACCACTGATGTAATGATAATACACAATAATAATGTAGTTATTATAAGTAGTTTCATTTCAATTGCTATAAACTTGTATTCCTGGTATATTTTAATATTGTAATTGGAATGCAAACTTTTACATATCCAAGTAAAACAAAACAAATAAAAATAATTTTATACTCTGTTATCAAAATGTTGCACTTGAATAAAAATCACAACCAAAAGCAATGAAATAGGTTCCGTCTCTGTTAAGGAGGGGATGGGGGACCCTTAACTATACACAACCAAAACAATAAATAAAATGGCAAAATAAAGTTATTGTGACTAAAATTAACACGGTTATCATTATTATTACAGTATTATTGAATGTGCTCAAAAAGGACTTATACACACACTAAAATATTTTAACCAAATTGTATTACCGGGATTTCTGCTCCGCCGCTCTGTCTGTGGAACGCTCTCCCTGACCACCTGAGGGCACCACAGACTGTGGATGCTTTTAAAAAAGGCTTAAAAACCCTTCTTTTAAAACAAGCCTTTTTTTAGATATATGCGTGCTCCTTCTAGTTTTAATTTTTATTATCTTTTTATTTTATTTTTTTAATACACTGTAGCACTTTGAGGTTGTATGCTCAATGGAAAGTGTTTTTTTTTACAAATAAAATCTATTATTATTATTATTATTATTAATTTTATAACTAGAAAATTCCAGCGGAAATTTTGATGGGCCTGCTCTCTGTGCCCTGGACCTCTGGCCGGGGGTCGCCAGAAGCCGCCGTACTTTTAAGATGGTGCCGAGTGTCAGAATTTGTGAGTTTTAGGAATAACTGTACAAAAAGAGCTACAGAGCTAGCCTAAAATGTTAGCATGCTTACAAATTGGAAATGCTAAAATTTAGCATGTGTGCTAACGACGGCATGCTAAAAGTTAGCATTTCTCACATTTCAAGTAACACGGCTGTAGGCTGCGGAAATAAGAGAAAAAAGTGTAAAATTAGATAAAAAAGTTAGCGTGCTTAATCTAGCTTGCTAGCATGCTAACATTAGCACACTTACAGTTAACAGCTGTCACATACCAAGTTATATGACTCCAGGTTAAAAATTATTAAAATTAGCTCAAAAAGCTAGCACTTTAATGTTAGCATGATAACGGTTAGCATGTGTCACATACCAAGTTATAAGGTGTATGGCTGTGTAATTAGAGAAAAAAAATGTTTAAATTGTTTTTATAATAACTAAAATAAAAAGCCATACAATGTACTTTATTGGCAGAGGAAACAGAGAGCCATACTGTTTGTATTTGTGTGTTTAAATACTTTTCTTCCATTTTAATTAGTAAACGTTTTAGAATG
Source organism: Nerophis lumbriciformis (assembly GCF_033978685.3). Classification (NCBI taxonomy): domain Eukaryota; kingdom Metazoa; phylum Chordata; class Actinopteri; order Syngnathiformes; family Syngnathidae; genus Nerophis; species Nerophis lumbriciformis. The sequence goes on along the minus strand of NC_084563.2, from coordinate 29,823,159 downwards.
TTTTTAAAAAAAAATGCAAATTGAGTGATCGGTTTGTTTCACTTCCGGTTTATGTGACGTCACGCGAGTTCCTGTAAAACACAGGCGGAGGGCTGTGTGGAGATTATATCGATCACTTTAAGTTTAATGTGAATACTGTATCTTAGTTACTGAGACAGTATTGTGTTTAATCAACTTTAGATTAGGGAATGATGTTTCTTAATGGGGAAAGACGTTAATGTCTCTTGTGTACATGTTGAGATTTAAGATAGCTAGCAAGCTAAGGCTACTCCTTCCATAAGTTTATCAAAGTAGTTATCAGTCACGGTTTTTCAATCCTTTTAAATTAAATACGGTAATTCTAACCGTCGGGAGTTTTACAGCGGTTACATTACTGTTTATGTGCGTGTGGTATGCACGTCTCAAAGAGTGACCGCTCTCTCCTGTCATGGCGATTAACGAGGCTGGCAAAGTTAGCAAGTTCATTTTCATTTATCCTTCAATTAATTGAGTGCTCGAATATCGGCCCGGGTCTATGAAAGTGTTTCATATTTTTTGTCAACACGATTATGTTTTATCTTGCTTCCTTATGAGTTTTTAGGAAAGCTGCTTTATCATTTTCCATCCTTGCAACAACTGAGAAAAAAGTACATATTGTGCAAGGGACATATTGTATGCGCAATAGCAAAATTTGGGCAAAACTATGCCATTCAAAGTTGCCTAAAAATGATGTTATTCTCCATGCAAATGGACTTCGCATTATTAAGAAGGAGCATAGTGCTCATTTTCACATCAGGTACATTTCACCTAGTTGGGACACTTACGTATAAAAAGACATGTCCTGGAGAGGCGGGCCATGCCACTGAGGGGGGGAGATCCTACCAGGGGGTAAAGGAGATGAGAGTAACACATACATACGTTGGTGAACTTTTGCTTCTCCTTTTTTTTTAACACCATAACAATAGTTGCCTAAAAACACAGTTGTCTAATGCATCCTACTTGAAGTTTCCCTTATCTCCCACCGCAAAACAACATCCTTCTGTTGTAATAGAGCGTGAAAAGCCTTTGTGATGAGAGCAGAGACCTTACCTAGGGACCTGACTGGTGACAGACTTGTAGAGATTGACTTGAGATTGGAAGTCGGGCTTGGAAGTGTGGACAGGAAGAGTGGGTGCATCCTTCTCCGTAGTTATTCTGCCTTGTTGGACCTTGGAAAATATGACATAAGAAGAGGTTTTCTTTGCTGTTTACTCACAGTGTGATGGAGAAATGAATGAAAAGGTAAACATTTTTTAAAAACTCTACAAAAAAAACAAGATGGACTACCGTATTTTCCGGACCATAGGGCACACCGGATTATAAAGCGCACTGCCGATGTGTGGGTCTACTCAGGTCTATTTTCATTCAAAAGGCGCATTAAAAGAGTCATATAATTTTTTTTCTAAATGTAAGACTTCCTTGTGGTCTACATAACATGTGATGGTGGTTCTTTGGTCAAAATGTTGCATAGATGATGTTTTACACATCCTCAAGTCGCTTTCTGACAGTCGCTTCAGGATGCGGCGTTTTGTGGGCGCTCTTATTTACGTGGCTCACCTTCGGCAGCGTCTTCTCCCCGTCATCTTTGTTGTAGCGGTGTAGCGTGCAAGGACGGGTGTGGAAGAAGTGTCAAAAGATGGAGCTAACTGTTTTAATGACATTCAGACTTTACTTCAATCAATAACGGAGCAGCATCTCCTCATCCGTGGCTCACTAGTGCAACAACCACGCCCAAAATGTGTCCCGTGAAAAACCGTCTGAACGAATAACTAAAGTTCCTTGGGTGAATAATGTAAACTCACTACACCGCTATGTTTTAGTGCTTTCATGGTGAGTTTACTGACAGATATAAGTAAAAAATTTACACTACTTTATATTAGAAATGGCAACAGTGGAGGATGAATGTCCCATAACAAGAAGATAGAGAAAAAGAAGAAGCTTATCGACTACGGTGTCGGCACGGACTACAAAGGCGGAGGCACGCACATTTTCAGGACTTATGCAGATCCCAAATACAGATCAGCAGGTACCAGAAAGTAAGAAAAGTTGCTTTTGCATAACATTGCGATACAAAACGCCAGATAATATGTCTTACCTTATACACACACCATAATAATACTCCTATGTTGAAGCACAGTACAATCCATCAAATGGTGCAGCTTCATAGTTTACCAAAGTCCTACTAAAACATTTTGATAGATTTTTGAGTGCCATGTGTAATGTTCCTAATTTTCAATCGAACATGTAACATTTTGGTGTTATTTACTTGAGTAATATTGCAGTCTATACGCATCTCTTATGTGTGACTGCCATCATATTGCAGTCTACACGTAGAGTATCTCTTATGTGTAACTGCCATCTACTGGTCACACTTATCATTTCACCATGTACCAAATAAAATAGCTTCGATGTCAGTAAGCACAACCAAAATGATTCCCGTACATTAGGCGCACCGGGTTATAAGGCGCACTGTCGAGTTTTGAGAAAATTAAAGGATTATAAGTGTACCTTATAGTCCGAAAAATACGGTAACAGACTCTCACTTACGGTGATTTTACTTGTCACAGAGCCTTCCAGGCCCATGCGTATACGCTTTTGTTTCTCACAGTAATTCTTCCATGTGTCCTCATTGAAGCCATAGTTGAAGTAGTCGGACAGATCCGCACCTGCACACACACACACGCACAGAGTCGGACATCATCATCTATAAAGCGCATTTAGAGACACTCAAAGCGCCTTACATTAAGAACTGAGAACCCATCATTTAAATAACCAGGAGAAACCCCTCACACGCACTGGGAGACCAGGCAAACTCCACCCAGAGATGCTCAAACGGAGAGTCAAACTCAGATTTCCTGACTGTGTGGCCTACATAATATGTTGCTGGTGCAAAATAGTTCCATTTTCATAGTCATTTGTGCTGTGTTAGTAGGGCTGGGCGATATGGATGACAACTGTATCACCAAAGAAGTGTTTTATATCGGTCGATGTTGATCATTATTGATGTTTTTATGACCTATGGGAGGTAAGGACCAGGAGAAAAATAAACATTTCTATTTCAAAATGAAAACTTCCTCTAAATATAACCCCCTCAGCTATCAGGGCACCACCACGGCAAAGTCTTACTTGCCACACCTTGAAAATAAAGGTATTTTTTACGTGAAAAACAAATTACAGTAATATAATGTATTTTAGCCTCCAGAAGGAGTCACACAAAGGCAAAATGCTATTTTTAACTTGTATTGCCAATCTTATGACAACAAACCGGTTTTACCTCCCGTCTCTGTTTCCCTGGCCAATCGGCTTTCAGGCACGGACGGTTTGTTTGTAATCATGAACAGCAAATCAAAACCACATGTTCTCATTCATTTAGGTCATTGTAATCTCAGGGTATTCAATCGATCACAACTGGACTGTTTAGTTTGTCTTAGGAGATGTTTCGCCTCTCATCAGAGTAGGCTTCATCAGTTCATGATCATAGACTTAGATTGGTCAGACCTAGTCTTAGATTGGTCACATGTAGTCTTAGACTAGGATTGGCCAGATCTTAACTTAGATTGGTCAGATCTAGTCTTAGATTGGTCACATGTAGTCTTAGACTTAGATTGGCCATATCTAGTCTTAGATTGGTCAAAAGTAGTCTTAGACTTAGATTGGTCAGATCTAGTCTTAGACTGGGCAGATATATAGTCTTAGACTGGTCAGATCTAGTCTTAGATTGGTCACATGTGTCTTAGACTTAGATTGGTCAGATCTAGTCTTACATTGGTCACATGTAGTCTTACACTTAGATTGGTCAGAGCTAGTCTAGCGGCTAGTACCAATACCTCAGTAGACTTCATCAGTTCATGCTCATAGACTTAGATTGGTCAGATCTAGTCTAGCGGCTAGTACAAATACCTCAGTAGACTTCATCAGTTCATGCTCATAGCCTTAAGATTAGTCAGATCTAGTCTTAGACTGGTCAGATATATAGTCTTAGACTTAGATTGGTCAGATCTAGTCTTAGATTGGTCACATGTAGTCTTAGACTTAGATTGGTCAGATCTAGTCTTAGATTGGTCACATGTAGTCTTACACTTAGATTGGTCAGATCTAGTCTTAGACTTAGATTGGTCAGATGTATAGTCTTAGACTTAGATTGGTTAGATCTAGTCTTAGATTGGTCACATGTAGTTTTAGACTTAGATTGGTCAGATCTAGTCTTAGATTGGTCACATGTACTCTTACACTTAAGATTGGTCAGAGCTAGTCTAGCGGCTAGTACCAATACCTCAGTAGACTTCATCAGTTCATGCTCATAGACTTAGATTGGTCAGATCCAGTCTAGCGGCTAGTACAAATACCTCAGTAGACCTGACCCGATGAAGCCTACTCGGATGAGAGGTGAAACGTCTTCTAAGACAAACCAAACAGTCCAGTTGCGATCGATTGAATGCCCTGAGAATAGCCTATTATGTGTGCACTATTGACGAGTTATGCACTGAAAATTTGGGCGCGGGAAAAAATAATTGGAAACAGTGTTGCCGAAAGCGCATGTTGGGATAATGTAAACAAGACGCACACGATTGTCAGGAGCGTAGTCAGCACGTCTGCTATGTGGACTTAACTTTAATATACCCCAGATATATCCACGAACAGACATCTACAAAATGTGCAAATATTAAGAGGACAGTGGCGGCTTTTAAGGAGAGAAAGTCCAACTGGAGCAGCGGCGCCAAGCAAGTACCATGCTGGTGCAGCTCACTTTTGGAGGGACAGAAGTAGAGCCTCTAAACAAGAGTACAGTCTACAATAACGCCAGAAAAAGATGCAAGATTTGTTGCTAGTCCTTTTAATAAAGAAAAAGTCACAAAAAACCTCTCAACATTTGAAAAATTCTCAACAAAGTACTTTCTACAATAACTAGCAAAGATTTAAAATATGGCAAAACAATAATATAGTGAAGTGAAGTGCATTATATTTATATAGCGCTTTTCTCTAGTGACTCAAAGCGCTTTACATAGTGAAACCCAAAATCTAAGTGACATTTTTAAAGCAGTGTGGGTGGCACTGGGAGCAGGTGGGTGAAGTGTCTTGCCCAAGGACATAACGGCAGTGACTAGGTTGGCAGCGGGGATCGAACCTGGAACCCACAATTTGCTGGCACGGCCACTCTACCAACCGAGCTATGACGCCCCAATATAAAACGTGTGTTAATACTAATTAATAACACAGATTTGTTTATAAATGTACCGTATTTTCCGCACTATAAGGCGCACCTAAAAACCACAATTTTTCTCAAAAGCTGACAGTGCGCCTAATAACCCGGTGCGCTTTATTACGATTCATTTTCATAAAGTTTCGGTCTCGCAACTTCGGTAAACAGCCGCCATCTTTTTTCCCGGTAGAACAGGAAGCGCTTCTTCTTCTACGCAAGCAACCGCCAAGGAAAGCACCCGCCCCCATAGAACAGGAAGCGCTTCACCCGCCCCCATAGAACAGGAAGCGCTTCACCCGCCCCCGGAAGAAGAAGAAAAAACGCGCGGATATCACCGTACGTTTCATTTCCTGTTTACATCTGTAAAGACCACAAAATGGCTCCTACTAAACGATCCGGGTCATAAAAAGACGCAATCTCTCCATCCGCACACGGATTACTACCGTATTTCACAGCAACTGAACCGCACTGTGGAACGGGAGCACGTACGGTGAATATTCGCTCCACAGGGAATGAGAAGTCATCCTTCACTGTGGTTCTAGCTTGCCATGCTAACTTCCACTCATGGTGATATTCAAAAGGAAGACCTTGCCAAAAGAGACCTTTCCAGCCGGCGTCATCATAAAAGCTAACTCGAAGGGATGGATGGATGAAGAAAAGATGAGCGAGTGGTTAAGGGAAGTTTACGCGAAGAGGCCGGGTGGCTTTTTTCACACAGCTCCGAAGGCGAACACACCTTCACTAAGACGGGCAGACAGCCTCGGACGACATACGCCAACATCTGCCAGTGGATCGTAAATGCTTGGGCAGATATTTCGGTCACAACTGTGGTCCGAGCTTTCCGGAAGGCAGGATTCACAGAACAACAGCGACACTGACTCCCGATGACTTCTACGAGACGGAACCGGCCATTTTGGATCCCACGCTAGCGCAACTTTTCAATTCGGACACCGAAGACGAAGAATTCGAAGGATTTACGAATGAAGAATAACTTCAGAAGGTGAGCGCTATGTTTATTTTGTGTGTTGTGACATTAACGTTCGAGCAACATTACCGGTATGTTGCTATTGCTCTACACCATTTTGAATTTTACTATGTTTGTGATTGCACATTTGTACATTTTGGGACAGAGTTGTTAGAACGCTGGTTTTCAATATATTATTAAAGTTTGACTGAACTATCTGACTGTTTTTTTGACATTCACTTTAGCGCAGCGTTTTTTTGACATTCACTTTAGCGCAGCGTAGGCGCGGCTTTTAGTCCGGGGCGGCTTATTGGTGGACAAAATTATGAAATATGTAATTCATAGAAGGTGCGGCTAATAATCCGGTGCGCCTTATAGTGCGGAAAATACGGTATGTATAATTTTTTTACGCTTTTTAAAGAAAATCATATCATCAGAGCAATTTATGAAAATTATATGATAACATCATGGCGACCACGCCCCCAACCAGGCACATACCGCCACAGGTATCTTGGCAATCTAGGGAAACCCGGTTAGAGCTGTGCTCTAAAGGGTGAGCTCAGGTGGTACACATTGGTCCGTTTGAAAAAATGCCAAAAAGTGCCATACTGTTGAGGCGACTTTCCCCTCTTTTATCCACCATTTCTTCATTTCTACTTTCTCTTCTCACTCCATGCAAAAAAACAAACGCAGGACAAGAAGATGGCGTAACCAAATGTGATGCTTGATACTGTTATCTGATTGGCTGTTAGCATGTCATTCCCACTTATCAGTGACCACTTCCTGCGTTGCTCGGTTACCAGAGAGCAAATGCCTTTGTTCATGCAACCAACCTTGCTATGCAACTTTTGCTTTCTTTCAAAATAAAAGGGAAAAACTGTGACTGAAAGTTTTTATCAATAACATTTTTAATTGATATTGATGACGTGTCTTTCGAGATATATGTTGAGATCATTTTATTGCCCAGCCCTATGTGTTAGAATTAATGTGTAAAAACCCTGATTGAATCTTCACTGATATGTCCTGGAAGTGCTTGAAAACATACCTGGTTTCCTCCAAGGTTTCTCCTCAAACAACTCCAAGTCCACTTCAAGCACGGGGACACCATTGATGCTGCCAGCGGCGTCAAGATCCACTCCTTTCAGTTTTGCATTAACTAAAAATAAAGAAAAGATGAGACTAGTTATGCTGTTATGGCTAGACCCGCAGCAAGAGGCTGAAGGAGAAGGTTACCTTGTCCATAAGATCTGGAGCCAGGTGTTTTAATGTTGAGATTGACTGGAGGGGCTCCATACGGTCTGAGGGAGGAAAAACAGGCAGACCCTCACAAACACATATTTTCTAAACTACTAGAACAAAAAGTGAGGTCTATTACTTATGAGAAATGTCAGAAAAACTGCCGTAAATTCCGGACTATAAGCCGCTACTTTTTTCCTACGCTTTGTACCCGGCGGCTTATAAAACGGTGAGGTGGTTAATTATGAATTTTTTCTTCGCAGTCGGTCATAATGCCAATAGTTAAAAATAAAAACTAAGCCAATACACTGAATAGGTATGTTATTGTATGTGCTGTGGCGCCATCTTTTGGACGAGTTTGCTCACAGCAGGTGCTGTAGGTTAGGTTAGGTTACTTTATAAGTACCCGAAGGTAAACTTGTTTTGCAACCAGCAAGATCAGAACATCCAGAGAACATCTTAGATATGCAATACAAACACCTGCATCATTGCAGCATAGTGCTGCATTGCCTTTTTGTTCAGACTGAGCTTTCAACCACAAGTAGAAGTGCCGTTCCGTCTTCTCGCCGTCCATAGTGTTTCTACTCGTATGGATTCTTCATTCAACACTCCAAGCAAGGTTTGTAAGTTTTACAATGTAACTAAAACAATTCTTACTTACTAAACCATGTGTGATGTCTGTAGGAGTGTTTTCATTTTGTGTTGTTTCAGTTTCGCAAATTCCCCAAAATTCACCATTTTCTTAATTTGATTACATGCTATAGTAAAATGTTATTGTTAATTGTATTGCATGTTTTTGTATATCTTTAATTTAGGTAACCAGGGACTGCAGGTGGAAATGAGCTATTAAGCTAAAATCTGGGGCAGAACATATCTGTCTTTGAGCTTAATGTCTCTGTACATTGTCCCTTCAAATAAAGACTAAACTAAAACATCACCGTGGAGTTATTAAGTCTGTTGCGCAGCTAGTGGGTCCATGACCATGACTTGTCCAGAGTCGGGACCCGGGGTGGACCCCTCGCCTGTGCATCGGTTGGGAACATCTCTGCGCTGCTGACTCGTCTCCGCTCGGGATGGTTTCCTGCTGACCCCACTATGGACTGGACTCTTACTATTATGTTGGATCCACTATGGACTGGACTCTCACAATATTATGTCAGACCCACTCGACATCCATTGCATTCAGTCTCCCCTAGAGGGGGGGTACCCTCATATGCGGTCCTCTGCAAGGTTTCTCATAGTCATTCACATCAACGTCCCACTGGGGTGAGTTTTTCCTTGCCCTTATGTGGGCTCTGTACCTAGGATGTCGTTGTGGCTTGTGCAGCCCTTTGAGACACTTGTGATTTAGGGCTGTATAAATAAATATTGATTGATTGATTGATTGACTTCTGTTTTGTTTGATCATTCGTTTTACTGCCGCGTTACAGACACCGTTTGGAAACAATTAAGGGATGTAAATAAACATTTACAGAATATATCTGTGTAAATATCTAATTTCACAACGTACAGTATATAGTCCGGTGCGGCTAATATATGGAAAGATATTTCTTCGAAAATGTAATGGGTGGGGCTTATATACCGGTACGTGTTTGCAAAGTAGGTTTCTCTGTTGCGTGCACATGTGAACAGTATTTCAAAAGCATACGTGTATTGAGGCGCCCCGGTTTTTATGTCTCCAATGGTGACACGGACATCGTCGTCGTCATCGTCACTGTCGCTGTCACTCTCCACGTCCTCGCCCGCAGCGTCCCCGGTGGCCTGAGACTGGGGGGAAAAAAAGAGCAAATGGTATTTATGTGTGTCGCGATGACCAACCCATCGCAGCATGTCAAAGGCTACCTCTGAGGCCACGCCGTTTCCTGTAGCGTGTGCAGCTTCAACATGCGCTTCAGCATCGTCGCCATCCTCAGCTGCTGCCGCTTCCTCGGTAGACGCATCGGCAGGTGCACTGTGGGTAGGCGGCGGTGATTATCTGTACTGATACCATCGTGTGTTGCAGTTCACTGACACGACACGATGCCTTTAGGAGATACAGTTCCCTCGTTTAACGCTGGGGTTACGTGCCAAAAAATACCTGCTTTAAGTGGAGTTTTTTTCTGTTTTTTATGTGTTTTGGTTCATTATATATTATTTTCGTTTCCACTGTATGTTTTTTCATTTACAGGATGTAGTTTTTTTTCATTTACTGTGCATGTTTTTTCGTTTACAGGTTGTTTTTTTCGTTTACAGTACCGTACAGCATATGTTTTTTTGTTTCTTATATACCGGTATGTATTAAGTCTGTAAAACCCCTAACCACACATTTTATTGACTTTTCTCAGACAGACATTAACATTATTTCACATTTCTCTCGTTTACACACTCTCAAAGTTCAAACCTTCATGGACTAAAAAAAATGAATACAGTACACTACTGAGTTAAAGACTAAAACCAAAGATCAAATCCTGTTTTTTAGGGATCTAGGATTTTTTTTACCTATAATAAACTTTATCATAAAGCCCGCAGCATTTCCATACATAACCAGAGTCACACCATCTTTTTGGGCCTTAAATCCTGCGCTTTTGGCTTGGTCCTGCATTATAAAGGTGCGAGAGGGCATTCATTTCCAAAATAAGTCTGTGTCATCCATATTTAAAACTTGTTCAGGATTATATCCCCCACCACAGTATACATTCTGTAGTGTACAGGACACATGGCATGAAGAAGATTGATTGACAATGGTCTACAGTCCCTTAGCGAATCAGGACGCAAAACACAATGCGCATTCATATGCTGTAAAAAAAAAAGCATGCGACACCGTACAAAATGACACACAAAAAAATTAGTGCAACAGCGAGGCCGTGTAAAGTGAACCGTGTTGTAGCGAGGGAACACTGTACATCATATGTAACAGTGATGTTTAGGGTGACATTAAAAAAAAAAACATGTTGCAAAACGTTCAAATATCGGCTTTGACTCTGCAGTTGAGTAAATAAAGGCCACCGGCAACTATGGGGAAATAAAGGGATTTAATTAGTAACTTGACCACCAGCAAGACGTCCACAGTTTCCAAAAACAATTTGAAATGTGGACTCGTCAGACCACAGAACACTTTGGCATCAGTCCATCTTAGATGAGCTCGGGCCTAGCAAAGCGTTTCTGGGTGTTGTTGATAAATGGCTTTCGCTTTGCATAGTAGTTTTAACTCTCACTTACAGATGTAGCGACCAACTGTAGTTACTGACGGTGGTTTTCTGAAGTGTTCCTGAGCCCATGTGGTGATATCCTTTACACACTGATGTCGCTTTTTGATGCAGTACCGTCTGAGGTATCAAAGGTCCGTAATATCATGGCTTACGTGCAGTGATTTCTCCAGATTCTCTGAAACTTTTGATGATATTACGGAGCGTAGATGGTGAAATCCCTAAATGGAGAAATGTTCTAAAACAATTTGCTCAGGCATTTGTTGACCCTCGCCCCATCCTTGTTTGTGAATGACTGAGCATTTCATGGAAGCTGCTTTTATACCCAATCATGGCACCCACCTGTGTTTGATGAGCATTCCTCAACTTTCTCACTCTTTTTTGCTGCTTGTGCCAGCTTTATGGAAACCTGTTGCAGGCATCAAATTCCAAATGAGCTAATATTTGCAAAAAATAACAAAGTTTACCAGTTCCAATGTTAAGTATCTTGTCTTTGCAGTCTATTAAACTTAACTGGTTTTGGGTTTTGTAGGTATGTTACGAGCCCTGCACTGCACGGTGGTGAAAACATGTTACAGTGTGAGTTTGTACAAGGGATTCCCCTGAAAAGTAGTCCTTGTCGCTGGTTCTTAGGGATGTAACCGTAATATAAACGCCGCTGTATTTCGGTTTCAAAATCTTCTCAATAATACCGTCTCGTGTGACGGAATCAATTGAAAACTTGATGGGTGTAGTTTACTTTCTGGCTTTTTAGCGTCGGCCGGAAATAAACTACACCTCCCAGAATCCTCTGCGCACTGCAACAATGGCAAGGTGGGGGCGTGGAACGCAGTAAACAGGAAGTGAAGTGTGTTCATACTAGAGATGCGCGGATAGGCAATTTATTTCATCCGCAACCGCGTCAGAAAGTCGTCAACCATCCGCCATCCACCCGATGTAACGTTTGATCAGAACTGCACCCGCCCGCCATCCGCCCGCACCCGCCCGTTGTTATATTTCTAATATAGACGATGCAAGGCATTAGTGAGGCATACCTGCCAACTACTCCGGTTTTCCCGTAATTCGTACGGTTTTCATCAACCTATTCCGGGTTACGGTTGCAGTGATAAAAAATACGGTTTTTCATTAATTAAAAAAAAAAAAAGGGTGAAAACTACGCGAATTGCACCTTGTGCAGACAAGATTTTTCGATCGGACACGGAGGAATTAGCGATGTAAAAGACCATGTCTAATGCCGTTGCTAGCGATACAAGTGGAAAACTTTCAACGTTTTTCGTCGCCCAAACAGATTCTTTGGATGTGATAAATGCCGAAGTTTTATTTACGGAGGCAATAATTGAGCATGGACTTCCAATCGCACTGGCTGATCACATGGGACAGTTAAATGTTTGTAATGCAACCTTTAAAAATCATTACGCGGTGATCGCGGTCCCAAAAATAAACTTTTCTTGCATGATAATGTCCAGAAAAACTCGCTTTATATTACTATAGAGTCCTTTTAACGAATGAGTTTGATGGTTTATCACAAACCTTAAATGAAAGAAGTCCTTTGTTCTCCTGCACCGCATGCGCTTTGGCCTTGCTTCGTGTTTGGTGCGCAATCTTGTCGGCTGTATTTCACAGCACGTCTTTGACAACTTGAAGTGGCATAAAACATTTAAAACAAGTCCAAGTTGAAGAAATCTTGTTAAATGTTGACAGCATAACTACCAAAATACAGAAGTATGTCCATAATATTTTTGCAGTGCTATTTCTGTTGAAAAGTTAAAATGATTACATTAGAGATGTGATGTGCCACTTTTCAAGTGTCTGATGGCTTAAATTAATTTTCCATATTTTGAATTCTTTTGAAAGGCTTACAAAAAAACTACATTTGAATTGTAATTCCATGCTATTGACAGGACTATTAATTTTAATGAAGTTAGCTTACCATGTTTACAGTATGATAATTGTGATAGAAATGTGAATTTTAGGCACAGAATATTTTTTACAATTGAACAAGGCAGTAGATTATACAAGCTTGGACAGAAAGTTAATAATGACACCAATTTTTTTTTTAATGGAATTGTTTAGTACTGTTTTACCATTTGTTTACTGTAAAAAGTGTTTATACTGTTTATACTTTCAATTAACAAATTGAAGTCTTGTGAAAGGTTGACAGGATAACTGACATTAACTGTCAAAATAATTTCAAACTATTGAAGTTAGCTTACAGAATAAACATGTCAATCAACCCATATGATTTTTGCTGTAATATTTTTGTTTTGAAAAGTCACTGTGACTGATAGAAAAATGATGGTTTTAGCAACATTTTAACCTGTCTGAATGCTAATAATCATTTTGCGTCGGGGGGCGAAGCCCTGAACCCTCCACCAGGACTTTGTCCTGGACCTACCGGGGCCTGCGGCCCTTGGACCCTGGCTACTAGGTTTTTCTGATTTCAAAAGTTGGCAGGTATGGTGAGGTTATAAAGCTTTTGCCTGTTAAAGAAAGGAGACTGATCCAATGCACAGACATTCGCGTGCCACGCTGTCACGACCCAGACGCACACCAGTGCGCAATCATATGGGAGCCGCGCTGAGCGCACCTCCAAGCGCGTCTCGCTGCCGGCGACGGCCGGGTATGGGCCCAACGCTCCAGCGCCATCCATTTTCAGGGCTAGTTGATTCGGCAGGTGGGTTGTTACACACTCCTTAGCGGGTTCCGACTTCCATGGCCACCGTCCTGCTCTCTATATCAACCAGGGTGAGCCCCACCCCTTTCGTGAGCGCACTGCGCGCGGAGTGACCCCTGTTACGCGCCCCCGGCAACAGGGGTGGCGGGCAGGTAAGCTGCGCGGGCGGAGCGCGCGGAGTGACCCCTGTTACGAGCCCCCGGCCACGGGGGTGGCGGGCAGGTAAGCTGCTTACCTGCTGCGCGTGACGCCGGCCGCGGCGAAGGCGGACGAGGCGGGGTGTCGGTGCGGTGGGCGCGGTGGTGACCCTGGACGTGCGTCGGGCCCTTCTCGCGGATCGCCTCAGCTACGGCTCCCGGTGGGGCCCTCTCGGGGGAATGGGGCCTCGGTCCCGGACCCCGGCGAGGCGTCGGGGGCCTTCTCCGCTCCGTAAAAGTGTCCATCTCTTTTTTTTTTTCTTCTGTTGTGGCATATGCTGCAGGTGCCTGCTCGTTTTTCGTATGTGGGTAACAACATTTAACTATGTATATATATTTCCGAATTGGTTTAACTGCCACCCGCATGAATCTATTTAAAATCTAATTTTTTTAAATTTCAATCGCCCGACCCGACCCGACGATAAAATCTAATTTTTTAAAATTTCATCCGCCCGATCCGCGGATAATCCGCGGACTCCGCGGTTGTGCCCGCAAACCGCGCATCTCTAGTTCATACTCAACATGAATTGTTTTTTGGACATAAAATCTGTTCATAACTGGTCGACTTATGTTACTAACAACATAACAGACTGATATACACGTGTCCACTGTAGAGGACACTGCTTCTTATCATGTAAAAGATTAAATACACTAAATAAAAAACATTGGTCAATCCCAAGGTCTTTTGGATGACATATGTTGAGTCAAGAGGACCACCGAGACAGAATCGTACTTGGCCAAGATTTACTAAAGCTTTAGGAGACCAGCCCTTACAACGCAACAATAGCATCAGCAAGCGAGGTCTAAATCCAAACAAAAAGAGTCAGCTTATCCATCCATCCGTTTTCTACCGCTTGTCCCTTTTTGGAGTCGCGGGGGGTGCTGGAGCCTATCTCAGCTGCATTCGGGCGGAAGGCAGGGTACACCCTGGACAAGTCGCCATCTCATCACAGGGCCAACACAGATAGACGGACAACATTCACACTCACATTCAAACACTAGGGCCAATTTTTAGTGTTGCCAAGCTTGATCTTGTCCTTTCGGTCATAACCCAAATCTCATGACCATAGGTGAGGATGGGAACGTAGATCGACAGGTAAATTGAAAGCTTTGCCTTCCGGCTCAGCTCCTTCTTCACCACAACGGATCGATACAGCGTCCGCATTACTGAAGACGCCGCACCGATCCGCCTGTCGATCTCACCATCCACTCTTCCCTCACTCGTGAACAAGACTCCCAGGTACTTGACCTCCTCCACTTGGGGCAGGGTCTCCTCCGCAACCCGGAGGTGGCACTCCACCCTTTTCCGGGCGAGAACCATGGACTCGGACTTGGAGGTGCTGATTCTCATCCCAGTCGCTTTACACTCGGCTGCGAACCGATCCAGTCAGAGCTGAAGATCCTGGCCAGTTGAAGCCATCAGGACCACATCATCTGCAAAAAGCAGAACCGGGTCCCCTCAACGCCCTGACTGCGCCTAGAAATTCTGTCCGTAGGAGTTATGAACAGAATCGGTGACAAAGGGCAGCCTTGGTGGAGTCCAACCCTCCATTAATTCCCATGGAAAGTTTCCAACTTTGAGTATTCCCGGAATTTTGCAACCCTACATGCATGTTATTACACATGTGAAAATATTGTAAGATAGCTACAACTCTCCTATTTTGGTCTGTTTGAGATGTCATTCAGTTACCTGTCTGTAGCATTCGTTTGGGCTTCTTCTTCCTCGTCTTTGCTCTCAGACTCATCTGAAAAAGCGTGTAATTAATGGACTTGAACATTGCAGCACACATTTAAAGCTCAATGAGACAACAATTAGGACACTGACGTGTTTACTCGGCTCACGCCGAGGTAGCCATGGTTAGTTAGCCTAGCTCAGGTGTTTGGTATTAGAGTAGCAATGACTTTACTGGTACATTGAGCGTAGAGTAATAATGTGACGAATCAAGACAAGTTAATGATGTGAAAGATGCAGTTTGTAGGACATTTTATTTACCTCCATACAACCATTCTTCCTCCTCATCCCCAGCGTTAGCATCCGTGCTGCCCGCTTCTTCGCCGGACATGTTTAGCGACCTTTAAAGCGGCGTTAGTCGACCGGCGCTGTACGGACGTTCAATGTGGATAAATATGGCAGCGATTTGTCCCTTTAGTGGGAAAGCGAGAGAAAGCGAAAGTACGTTTTCATAGATTCATCTCCAACGTTTTTTTTTTGGCGAGGCGGACAAGAGGAAACCGGAAGTGATTGAAGGCACCCGCGTAAAGGTGTCCGTGCTGCTGGCCGAGTGTAGCTCAGGGAACACAGCGCCCCTAGTGGCCAAAACACCTTATGACGCTTTCGCGTGTTTATTTTTTATTTTTATTTTTTAGTAAACCTTTATTTATAGATTGCAACATTTACAAACAATTGAGAAATAACAATAATAAAAAAACAGTACAAAAACACTACAAAACAGCACCAGGGGGTTGTAAACTCAATAAAGTAACTACAAAAGAATGCAAAATGTATATATATATATATATATATATATATATATATATATATATATATATATATATATATATATATATATATATATACATATATATATATATATATATATATATATACATATATATATATATATATATATATACATATATATATATATATATATATATATATACATATATATATATATATACATATATATATATATATATATATATATATATATATATATATATATATATATATATATATATATATATGTACATATATATATATATATATATATATATATATATATATATATATATATATATATATATATATATATATATATATATATATATATATATACATACACCTACTCAGTGGCCTAGTGGTTAGAGTGTCCGCCCTGAGATGGGTAGGTTGTGAGTTCAAAACCCGGCCGAGTCATACCAAAGACTATAAAAATTGGAGCCATTACCTCCCTGGCACTCAGCATCAAGGGTTGGAATTGGGGGTTAAATCACCAAAAATGATTCCCGGGTGTGGCCGCTGCTCATTGCTCCCCTCACCTCCCAGAGGGTGATCAAGGAGATCGGTCAAATGCAGAGAAAAATGTTGCCACACCTAGTGTGTGTGTGAGACTATCATTGGTACTTTAATATATGTTTCCCTCTAATCTTCTACGCCAAATAATTTTCGCCAAATTGTCGGAGAAAAGCGAATCATACGACAAGTCCCGGCTGGCCTGGGAACGCCTTGGGATCCCCCGGGAGGAGCTGGACGAAGTGGCTGGGGAGAGGGAAGTCTGGGCTTCCCTGCTTAGGCTGCTGCCCCCGCGACCCGACCTCGGAAAAGCGAAAGAAGATGAATGGATGGATTTTATTTTATTTTATTTTTTAATTTTATAAACCTTTATTTATAGATTGCAACATTTACAAACAATTGAGAAATAATAATAATCAAAATAAGTACAAAAACAGTATGTATATATACAAACAATATATATATATATATATATATATATATATATATATATATATATATATATATATATATATATATATACAGGTATATATATATATATATATATATATATATATATATATATATATATATATATATATATATATTTCTCAAATTTTATTAAATGTTATGTATATTTTTTTAATTAAAAAAAAAGCTAATCCAAATGCTGCAAAGTTCATTTAAGTCCGACTCATTTTCTAGTCCAGTTGCCAGTCGGGTGAGTAAATTGCCGATGCCAAATTTGCATGTGCATAAAAAAACGCCTCCCAAACTCACAACTGGGAATCGGTTCTCATGGTTAACTAAAAAGAGTCGTTGAAAAGACCGGGTGGATGGTCACACCTGCAGAAAATACTAGAGACTCTGATCACAGGTACCTTCTTTATTATCACAAGTCCAGCAAGTGTATCAAAAACACAGGAACCTCCACTAACAAACACAACCGTCAAAATAAAGGCACGCCTTGTATTTACAGTGCACACTCATAATGTTCAACACGTCTGAAACAAACCAATCAATACCATCATGTGACCAAAGAGGACACGCCCACTAACCCCGAAAAGAAAACACAAACATGCCAACATTTTGTCACATAAATGATAAATGGGTTGTACTTGTATAGCGCTTTTCTACCTTCAAGGTACTCAAACATGATTGAAATATACAACAGTAACAGTCATCAAGTCATGTCCGAATCACGATTCTAATTCATCCCCATTCTGAATCCATTCTTCATTTTGAAAATCCCCCCCAAAAAATATATATTTATTATAATTTTTTTTTATAAGAATCGCTTTTTAAAAGGACGTTTTTTAAGCAACAAGAAGGAGCTTTTTTTTTTTTAACCTGTTTTGAAAAAGTTAACTAAGAAATTACACATGGCAAGAATCGTTTTTTGAATCGATTCTGAATCGAATCGTCACCTCAGGAATCAGAATCGGATAGAAACTTTAGACTTGTGACTTTGAGTCTCAGGACCCTGAGACACGTCACAGAGGAAAGATTATCGGCCAATTTCCACAATTGTCGCGTCAATAAATGAGGATTTGTAAAACGTGAAGATAACACGACTCAACTTTCACTGTTTACAGCCTTGATGCTAAGCTAAGACAGCTAACAGGCGACGCTAAAGAACTGAAGGCTACAATTATGCTAAGCTAGCCAGCAAACTGCTTTTAGTTGATTGAACTATATATATATATATATATATATATATATATATATATATATATATATATATATATATATATATATATATATATCTGCGATGAGGTGGCGACTTGTCCAGGGTGTACCCCGCCTTCCGCCCGATTGTAGCTGAGATAGGCTCCAGCGACCCCAAAGGGAATAAGCGGTAGAAAATGGATGGATGGATGGATGGATATATATATATATATATATATATATATATATATATATATATATATATATATATATATATATATATATATATATATATATATATATATATGTCTTAATAAGGTTATCCAAAAAATAGTGCTCGATACCGTAGTAGAGCGCAATATATGTATGTGTGGGGGAAAAAAAATCACAAGACTATTTCATCTCTACAGGCCTGTTTCATGAGGGGGGGTTCCCTCAATCATCAGGAGATTTTAAAATCTCCTGATGATTGAGGGAACCCCCCCTCATGAAACAGGCCTGTAGAGATGAAATAGTCTTGTGATTTTTTTCCCCACACATACATATATATATATATATATATATATATATATATATATATATATATATATATATATATATATATATATATATATATATATATATATATATATATATATAATTTATGTGTGTCGCTAATCTAAGCTTGCTAACAAGCTTACTTTGATGATTGAACTAAAACGATAAAGTCAGCTAGCTCAGTGTTTTGATGCTAAGCTAATGCAGCTAGCAAGCAGCTTTGGTGATTAAACATAATTACTTTTGTGTATTTCTGCTCGAGATAAGATAAGGTTGCTTCATAGATCATTTAGGTATTCAATGGAAAAAAAACGAGTCACCTATCTTTACTTGGATGCTAATAGCTAAGGATGCTAACAAGATAATTGAGGTATTCAATTAACAAACAATACAAAAATGAAGTCAGCTGTATTTGTTTTGATGCCAAGCTAAAGATGCTAACAAGATAATTGAGGTATTAAACGGGGGGAAAATAGCTAGCTATGTGTTTTGATGCCAAGATAAGGACGCCAAGATAGCGTTCTGTTCACTATCTGTGTTTTGATGCTAAGCTAAGTTTGCTATTGAAATAATTTATGTATTGAAAAAAAAGGTTAACTATCTGTGTTTTGATGCCGAGCTAAGGATGCTAACAGGATAAGTGAGGTACAAAACAGAAAAAAAAAATAGCTAGCTATGTGTGTTTTGATGCCAAGATAAGGACGCCAAGATAGCTTTCTGTTCACTATCTGTGTTTTGATGCTAAGCTAAGTTTGCTATTAAAATAATTTATGTATTGATAAAAAAGTGGTTAACTATCTATGTTTTGATGCCGAGCTAAGGATGCTAACAAGATAAGTGAGGTACAAAACAGAAAAAAATAGCTAGCTATGTGTGTTTTGATGCCAAGATAAGGACGCCAAGATAGCTTTCTGTTCACTATCTGTGTTTTGATGCTAAGCTAAATTTGCTAACGAGATAATTTATGTATTGAACAAAAAAAATGGTTAACTATCTGTGTTTTGATGCCGAGCTAAGGATGCTAACAAGATAATTGAGGTATTAAATGTAAAAAAAATAGCTCGCTATGGGTGTTCTGATGCCAAGATAAGGACACTAACAAAATAAAGATGGTATTAAATGAAAAAATAGCTTTCTGATAGCTAGCTGTGTTTTGATGCTAAGCTATGTTTGCTAACAAGATAATTTATGTATTGAACAAAAAATGGTTAACTGTCTGTGTTTTGATGTTAAGCTTAGGATGCTAACCAAATAAATTAGCTAATAAATGACAACAAATGTTAACTATCTGTGTTTTGATGCTAAGCTAAGGTTGCTAACGAGCTAATTTAGGTATTAAACAAAAAAATGTTAGCTCTATGTAGTTTGATGCTAAACTAAGGTTGCTTACGAGATACTTTGGTAAACGAACTAAAAAGATGGAAGTCGTCTATTTTGTGTTTGGAGTATTGATGCAAGGCCAATGTAGCTATCAAGATGCTTAGATGATTAAATAAACATAATCAGGGATTTCTGTGTGTTTCTAATCTGGAAATGAAGCTAAAGTGACAAATTATTTGGCGGATTAAATGTGAAAAAAATTGTCTAGCTAGCAAGCTGCAAACTTTATCAGTCATTAGTGTTTCTTGGTCTTGTCGCAAAGCAAAAACATCTAACAATATTACTTAAATATTACGTGTTTAACCTGAAATAATGATTAACTTTGCTAGGGGTATCGATGCTAAGCTAAAGTTGCTAACAAATCGCTGTGGGGAGTAAACAAAAATGTTTCAGTGCATCTTCTGTCTTTCTGGCCATGATACTAAGCTAAAGTTGCTAACAAGCCAATCTGGGGAGTAAACCAATATTGTTCAGTGCATCTTTTGTCTTTGTGGCCATGATGCTAAGCTAAAGTTGCTAAGGGGTATCAATGCTAAGCTAAAGTTGCTAACAAGTCACTGTGGGGAGTAAACAAAAATGATTCAGTGCATCTTCTGTCTTTGTGGCCATGATGCTAAGCTAAAGTTGCTAAGGGGTATCGATGCTAAGCTAAAGTTGCTAACAAGTCGCTGTGGGGAGTAAACAAAAATGGTTCAGTGCATCTTCTGTCTTTGTAGCTATGATGCTAAGCTAAAGTTGCGAAGGGATATCGATGCTAAGTTAAAGTTGCTAAGGGGTATCAATGCTGAGCTAAAGTTGCTAACATGTCGCTGTGGGGAGTAAACAAAAATGTTTCAGTGCATCTTCTGTCTTTGTGGTCATGATGCTAAGCTAAAGTAGCTAACAAGCCAATCTGGGGAGTAAACAAATATTGTTCAGTGTATCTTTTGTCTTTGTGGCCATGATGCTAAGCTAAAGTTGCTAAGGGGTATCAATGCTAAGCTAAAGTTGCTAACAAGTTGTTGTAGGGAGTAAACAAAAATGGTTCAGTGCATCTTCTGTCTTTGTGGTTATGATGCTAAGCTAAAGTTGCTAAGGGGTAGCGATGCTAAGCTAAAGTTGCTAACAAGTCGTTGTAGGGAGTAAACAAAAATGGTTCAGTGCATCTTTTGTCTTTGTGGTCATGATGCTAAGCTAAAGTTGCTAAAGGGTATCGATGCTAAGCTAAAGTTGCTAAGGGGTATCAATGCTGAGCTAAAGTTGCTAACAAGTTGCTGTGGGGAGTAAACAAAAATGTTTCAGTGCATCTTCTGTCTTTGTGGCCATGATGCTAAGCTAAAGTTGCTAACAAGCCAATCTGGGGAGTAAACAAATATTGTTCAGTGTATCTTTTGTCTTTGTGGCCATGATGCTAAGCTAAAGTTGCTAAGGGGTATCAATGCTAAGCTAAAGTTGCTAACAAGTCGCTGTGGGGAGTAAACAAAAATGTTTCAGTGCATCTTCTCTTTGTGGTCATGATGCTAAGCTAATGTTGCTAAGGGGTATCGATGCTAAGCTAAAGTTGCTAACTAGTCGTTGTAGGGAGTAAACAAAAATGGTTCAGTACATCTTCTGTCTTTGTGGTCATGATGCTAAGCTAAAGTTGCTAAGGGGTGTCGATGCTAAGCTAAAGTTGCTAACAAGCCAATCTGGGGAGTAAACAAAAGCAAAAATGAAACTTTCTGTATTTGCGGCTAAGCTAAGGTTGTTAGGTGTGTTTCTGGACTTGATGCTAAGATAACGTTGCTAAGGGGTATTGATGCTAAGCTAAAGTTGCTAACAAGCCGCTGTGGGAAGTAAACAAAAACAAAAATGAAACTTTCTGTATTTGCGGCTAAGCTAAGATTGTTAGGGGTACGAAACGGAAACAAGCTGCGCGTGTTTCTGAACTTGATGCTAAGATAATGTTGCTAACAAGCCATTTTAGGACGTAAACACAAATAATCAGTGCATTTTGTTTCCAGTGAGGATGCTGAACTAAGCTAGTTACCAAGCAACTGGCTCATCGATCCCTAATGTTATTATTATTATTATTATTATTATTCAGAGATAGCCCAGTCTGACAGGATTAAAGCTGATGTCAGCTAACAATGTTGTGTAATAATTCCAGTCTAATCCCCTCCCCCAGTCTAGTGTTTATGTTTATGTCGTATGCTGCACACAACACACACACAACAACACAACACTTATTGCAGAAAAGCGTAAACACTTTGCGTGTCACAGAAAGCTCAGTGCGTGTTTAAAATGTTTCCAAAGATGGATGTGCACGTGTGCAGCTGCTTTCTACAACCAAGTTGCAGAACTGAATGCAAACATTGAAGCAGACAACTGGACTAAAGAAGTTGACGCTACTTAAAAAAGTATTTGAAATGTTGGCAA
This sequence comes from Nerophis lumbriciformis, assembly GCF_033978685.3. Lineage (NCBI taxonomy): Eukaryota > Metazoa > Chordata > Actinopteri > Syngnathiformes > Syngnathidae > Nerophis > Nerophis lumbriciformis. The sequence continues at coordinate 29,800,708 of NC_084563.2, read as the reverse complement.
AAGCAAAGATATTTCTGCACTTAGGCAACTTTTGTTGTGACTTTGCTGTCCTTCAGACGTAGTCCAGGAAGACGTCAGCCGTGTTCTGCAGTAGCGGCTGGGTGGGGGCTGTAGTGCTACACACTGAGCTAAGTCTCCGCGATGGCGCCCTTTGCTGCTCCGAGGAAGCTGAAGTGTTGCTGAGCGTCAGGTAAACCTGAGGAGAAACAACACACCATGAGAGGAAAGTTGTATATTTGCAAGAAAATTATATCTTCTTTTCCACAAGTTTCTTTTCTCAAAACTGTATTTTATTTTTAAATAATTTTTTTAATTTGACAACTTTTTATTCTAAAATATACAACTTCACTTTTTACATTTAGCAACTTTTTATTCTAAAATATACAACTTTACTTTTTACATTTTACAACTTTTTATTCTAAAATATACAACTTTACTTTTTAAACTATACAACTTTTTATTTTAAAATATACAACTTTACTTTTTAAGTTGTACAACTTTTTATTCTAAAATATATGACTTTATGTTTTAAATTGGACAACTTTTTATTCTTAAATATACGACTTTATTTTTTAAATGAGACAACTTTTTATTCTAAAATATACAACTTTACTTTTTAAATTATACAACTTTTTATTTTAGAATAAACAACTTTATTTTTTTTTACATTTTACAACTTTCATTCTAAAACTTTTATTTTTAAATAATTATTTAAATTATACAACCTTTATTTTAAAATACACAACTTTACTTAAAAACTTTTTTTTTTTTAACTATACAACTTTTTATAAATCATATCTTCATTTCGACGAGCTTCTTTTCACAAAACTGTTTTAGGATCTTTTTCCTAAAAATAATTTGCACTGATGACTTTATTCTCAATAAATTATTGTTTTTTAAATTATACAACTTTTTTTCCTAAAATATACAACTTTACTTTTTAAATTATTTTTCAAATTATTCAACTTTTTAATATAAAATGTAAATCTTTATTTTTGGAAATCATACAAATTTTTATTATTAAATATCCAACTTTACTTTAAACATTTTACAACTTTGTATTCTAAAATATACATCTTTATTTTTTTAAATTATACAACTTTTTATTCTAAAATATACAACTTTGTCTTTTAAATTATACAACTTTTTATTCTAAATTATTCAACTTTACTTTTAAAATTATACAACTTTTTATTATTAAATATCCAACTTTACTTTTTAAATTTTACAACTTTTTATTTTAAATTATACGACTTTATTTTTTAAATTGTACAACTTTTAATTTTAAAATATACAACTTTATTTTTTCAATTTTACAACTTTTTATTCTAAAATATACAACTTAATTTTTTCAATAATTTTTTCAATTATACAACTTTTTATTCTAAGATATATGACTTAATTTTTTTAATTATACAGTTTTCTATTTTAAAATATACAACTTTTTTTTTTTTAAATCTTATAACTTTTTATTCTAAAATATACAACTTTAATTTTTGAATTATTTTTTAAATTTTACAACTTTTTATTCTAAAATATACAACTCTACTTTTTGAATTATTTTTTTAATTTTACAACTTTTCATTCTAAAATATACAACTTTATGTTTCTAGGCACCCTAATGAGGATGAGCCGTATAGAAAATAGATGAAAGTTTGTTTTACAAATACAACTTTTCCCTCTAAAATATACGATTGTATTATTTAAATTCACAACTTTTTTTTTAATCAAATACAAAACTTTTTCCCTCAAATAGAAAACAATTTTTCCCGAAAATACACATGTTGGGGGGGGGGGTAAATTACAACTTTTTATCAACTTTGTGACAATACCTTTTTTTTCTTTCAAATGTGACAACTTGTCCCAAAAAAATATACAACTTCATATGACTTTTTCTAAAAGAAAAATACAACTTAAAAAAACTCTAAAAACTTAATTATCATAAAACTGCAATTAAAAAATAAGATTGATTTATAGGAATGTGTTATTGGAGAATATATTTTCTTTTTGTTTGTGGTGTGGCCTTCATTCATAAAAGCAACATGAATGTTTCTTACTGTAATCTCCCCGTAATGTTCCATATTTCATGCACTGGACACACAATATCATGCTGAAAAAGCAGTTGAATGTTGAATAAAATATTATTTGCAAAAGTTAGAAAACACTGAGCCACATTATCCCCCTTGAGAAAGCAAGATGCTGGCATTATTGCAACATGACAACGTGTCACAAGGGCGTGCATGTGATGCACCCTCATATCAAAAACAATCCAAATCATTCATGGGGTTTTTTCACTTACATTCCTGGTATTTTCTGACAGAAGGAGTTCAGTCCTCTCCACCAGTTTTCTGAAAGGGGGTCTCTTCAGGGGGTCCTGGTTCCAGCATGAGACCATCATGTCGTATCTGCAGGGTTATAGTCACATCATAGCAGGGTTACAGTCACATCATAGCAGGGTTATAGTCACACCATAGCAGGGTTACAGTCACATCATAGCAGGGTTACAGTCACATCATAGCAGGGTTACAGTCACATCATAGCAGGGTTACAGTCACACCATAGCAGGGTTATGTTACTGAAGTGTATTACGTTATTGAAGTGGTGTGTTATGTTATTAAAGTGGTGTGTTATGTTATTGAAGTGAAGACTGACTTACATGTCAGTGGGTGCAAATTGGGGCTTGCTCATCCTGTGGCCCTCCTGGATCAGTCGGTAAAATGCAGAGCCCACCTGCATGCCGGGGTAAGGACTCTTACCTGCGTCACACAGACATTGCACATCAGACATGACTTTGTGTGACAGGAACTTAAGGTCTGCTGCAAAGTACCCAGAGAGAAGATCTCCCACAGCAGGATGCCGTAGGACCAGACGTCACTCTCAAAGGTGTAGACGCAGTCAAAGATGCTCTCAGGAGACATCCACTTGACTGGCAGACGTGCCTGTGTGACAGGAGACAGTGTTTCTCTAAATGTACTTTTTATTGATGATACACGATATATGTTTCTGTGTCAGTGTGAATGTTTGGACTTTCACACAATAATAATAATAACACAAAATTAAAAAAATAAATAAAAATAATAATAAATAGATGATTTTGGGTGTAGAATCTTATTGTGTGAATGCTTGGACAATCACACAATAACATTCTACACCCAAAATCATCTATTTATTATATAATAATAATAATAATAATAATAATAATAATAATAATAATAATAACAATAATAATATTAAATATATTATTTTTGGTGTAGAATCTTATATGTGTAAATGTTTGGACATTCAGACAATAATAATAATAATAATAAAAGTAATAAAAATAATAATAATAAATAGATGATTTTGGTGTAGAATCTTATATATGTATATGTTTGGACATTCACACAATAATAATAATAATAATAATAATAATAATAATAATAATAAATGGATGATTTTGGTGTAGAATCGTATATGTGTGAATGCTTAATAATAATAATATTAATCATAATAAATAGATTGTTTTTGGTGTAGAATCTTATTGTGTGAATGTCCAATCATTCACACAATAAGATTATAATAAAAAAATAAATAGATGATTTTGATGTAGAATATATGTGTGAATGCTTGG
>NC_084563.2:29777098-29787098 GCF_033978685.3 Nerophis lumbriciformis | reverse complement strand
ATCAGTTTGATTTGAGAATCGGTTTATATAGAAAACGGTGTTGGATTGAGAACCTATTCTGAATTGAATCATCACATCTGAATCGCAGTTCTTATTCATCTGGGTTCTTAAAAAAAATAAAAAAAAATAAATACAACTTTTACATTGCGATACATTGCCAGAAATCGGTTTGAATCGAGAATCGTGTTTCATCAAGAATCAATTCTGAATCAAATCGTCGCAACCGAATCACAATTCTTATTCATCCCGATTCTAAATCAAATAATGTTAAAAAATCGATAAAAAATAAAATAAAATAAATGTTTACATTGTGATACATTGTGAGAATCGGTTTTGAATCGAATCGTCACATCCGAATATCGATTCTTATTCATGCCGATTCTTAATCAAGTCATAATTTAAAAAAATCGATTTAAAATAAATAAATAAATAAAATAAATGCTGACATTGTGATATAATGAGAGAATCTGTTTGAATCGAGAATCGATTCTGAATCAAATCGTCACACCCGAATCTTGATTCTCATTCATGCCGATTCTAAATCGAGTCACAATTTTCAAAAATCAATTGGAAAAAATAAATACAATTTTTACATTGCGATGCATTGCTAGAAACCAGTTTGAATCGAGAATCGTGTTTAATCGAGAATTGATTCTGAATCACATCGTCACATCCGAATCGCAATTCTTATTCATCCCGATTGTAAATCGAATAACAACGTTACAAAATCGATATAAAATAAAATAAATGTTTACATTGCGATACATTGTGAGAATAGGGTTTTAATCAAATCGGCACATCTAAATTGCAATTCTAATTCATCCCATTTCTAACTTGATTCATAATTTTAAAAAATCTATTAAAAAATAGATACATAAAATAAATGTTGACATTTTGATGTAATGCGAGAATCGGTTTGAATCGAGAATCGATTCTGAATCCAATCGTCGCATCCGAATCTTGATTCTTATTCATGACGATTCTAAATCGAGTCATAATTTTTAAAAATCAATCAAAAAAATAAAATTTTTACATTGTGATATATTGCGAGAATCGGTTTGAATCGAGAATCGGATTACATTGAAAATGGTGTTGGATTGAGAACCGATTCTGAATTGAATCATCACATCTGAATCACAGTTCTTATTTATCCGGGTTCTTAATTGATTGATAATTTTCAAAGTTGATTAAAAAAAATAAATAAATAAATAAATACAACTTTTACATTGCAATACATTACTAGAAATCGGTTTGAATCGAGAATCGATTCTGAATCAAATCGTCACATCCGAATTGCAATTCTTATTCATCCCGATTCTAAATCGAATAATAACGTTCAAAAATCGATAAAAAATAAAATAAATGTTTACATTGCGATACATTGTGAGAATCGGTTTGAATCCAGAATCTATTTTGAATCGAATCGTCACATCCGAATTGCAATTCTAATTCATCCCATTTCTAAATTGATTCATAATTTAAAAAAATCTATTAAAAATAAATAAATAAATAAAATAAATGTTGACATTGTGATATAATGCGAGAATCGGTTTGAATCGAGAATCGATTCTGAATCAAATCATCACATCCGAATTGCAATTCTAATTCATCCCATTTCTAAATTGATTCATAATTTTCAAAAACCTATTAAAAAATAAAATAAGTAAAATAAATGTTGACATTTTGAAAATAGGTTTGAATAATGTCCTTTAAAACGAACTTTGAAACCATGTTGCTAAATAGTTGTATTTGGAACGTTGTGTCAACGTTGATGTCTAACGTTGTTGGTTGGGAAATGACCAAATTTCAATGTCAAATCAACGTCACAACCTGACATTGAAGATACGTTGTCAAAAAGCATGTTGTTTCAATGTTGTACATTTGTATTTGTGTTGTAGAATATTGGTTGGGAAATGACCAAATTTCAATGTCAAATCAACATTAGAACCTGACATTGATTAAATGTCGTCAAACAGCATGTTGTTTCAATGTTGTATTTGTGTTGTAGAATACTGGTTGGGAAATTACCAAAATTCAATGTTAGGTCAACGTCAGAACCCAACATTGATTAAACGTTGTCAAAAAGTATGTTGTTTCAACGTTAGGTTTGTATTGTAGAATATTGGTTGGGAAATGACCAAATTTCAACATCAGAACCCGACATTGATTAAACGTTGTCAAAAAGCATGTTGTTTCAATGTTGTATTTGTGTTGTAGAATATTGGTTGGGAAATGACCAAATTTCAATGTCAAATCAACGTCAGAACCCAACATTGATTAAACGTCGTCAAAAAGCATGTTAAAGTTAAAGTTATGTTTGAGTTGCACAACGTCAGGACCTAATTCAACAAGTTGTCAATGTTGTTTCAATGTCTTGTGTCTGCTGGCACAAGACATTCCAGGGCTTTTAGCTCATTGGCAAGCACTGCTCGACTGAACTCTCAGTCCGTGGAGATTTGCGGTTGGAGCTTGGCGTGGTCAAGATGGCCACTTTTACAAGTGATATCAGGGGGTGGTACCCGTGTAGTACCTGGTGTGAGGGAGGTCACAGAGGTACCAGCTGATCTTAGGAACTGGATGACCAGCAGCCACACACTTCACCTGACCGTCCACTGGTCCTTCCTGGGCGATGATGACTGGCTTACCTTGCAGAGTAAACACAGGTTATTACCAAAGATAGTCCACCTCCTATGGACTCTCTCAGTATGGACTTACTGTTGACATACACTTGGAAGAAGTGTTCCACAGATGCGTCTTCATGACTGGCGAAGAACTTGTAGACGCCCCCTTCTGAGCCGAGAACCCTCACCAGTCTCAGCTCGCTGACGAACCTGCAGTTGAAGGTGGATTCAAGATGGCGTGCAGCCAAGATGGCGGCCAGCGCCGTACCTGTATCGGTGTTGGTGGACGGTACCCGTATGTGTGTTGGTGGACAGTACCCATATGTGTGTTGGTGAACGGTACCTGTATCTCTGTTGGTGGGCAGTACCTGTATCTGTGTTGGTGGACGGTACCTGTATGTGTGTTGGTGGACGGTACCTATATGTGTGTTGGTGAACGGTATCTGTATCTGTGTTGGTGGACGGTACCTGTATGTGTGTTGGTGGACGGTACCTGTATGTGTGTTGGTGAACGGTACATATATCTTTGTTGATGGACGGTACCTGTATGTGTGTTGGTGGATGGCACCTGTATCTGTGTTGGTGGACGGTACCTGTATCTGTGTTGGTGGACGGTACCTGTATCTGTGTTGGTGGATGGTATCTGTGTTGGTGGACGGTACCTGTATCTGTGTTGGTGGACGGTACCTGTATGTGTGTTGGTGGACGGTGATGACATGCTCGCTGGTGTTGAGCAGTCGTTGGTTCTTGTGAGACCAGAACAAGGATCTCGGAGCAGGATAGGCATCGAACTCCACTCGGAGACTCAGACTCTCGCCCTCTTGAACATCAGCCCGTGCAGGACTTGGGAGACCCAACATGGTGATGAACCCTTTATCTGTGCAACAGGACAAAGCAAAGACTGTTCTGGACAAAGTAGTCACAAAGACTGTTCTGGACAAGGTCATCACACAGACTGTTCTGGACAAGGTAGTCACAAAGACTGTCCTGGACAAGGTCGTCACAAAGACTGTACTGGACAAGGTCGTCACAAAGACTGTTCTGGACAAGGTCGTCACAAAGACTGTCCTGGACAAGGTCGTCACAAAGACTGTTCTGTACAAGGTAGTCACAAAGACTGTACTGGACAAGGTAATCACAAAGACAGTTCTGGACAAGGTAGTCACAAAGACTGTTCTGGACAAGGTCGTCACAAAGACTGTACTGGACAAGGACGTCACAAAGACTGTTCTGGACAAGGTCGTCACAAAGACTGTCCTGGACAAGGTCGTCACAAAGACTGTTCTGGACAAGGTAGTCACAAAGACTGTTCTGGACAAGGTCGTCACAAAGACTGTTCTGGACAAGGTAGTCACAAAGACTGTCCTGGACAAGGTAGTCACAAAGACTGTCCTGGACAAGGTCGTCACAAAGACTGTTCTGGACAAAGAAGTCACAAAGACTGTTCTGGACAAAGTAGTCACAAAGACTGTTCTGGACAAGGTCATCACAAAGACTGTTCTGGACAAAGTAGTCACAAAGACTGTCCTGGACAAGGTCGTCACAAAGACTGTCCTGGACAAGGTCGTCACAAAGACTGTTCTGGACAAGGTCGTCACAAAGACTGTCCTGGACAAGGTTGTCACAAAGACTGTTCTGGACAAGGTAGTCACAAAGACTGTTCTGGACAAGGTAGTCACAAAGACTGTCCTGGACAAGGTAGTCACAAAGACTGTCCTGGACAAGGTCGTCACAAAGACTGTTCTGGACAAGGTCGTCACAAAGACTGTTCTGGACAAGGTCGCCAACAAAGACTGTTCTGGACAAGGTAGTCACAAAGACTGTTCAGGACAAGGTCATCACAAAGACTGTTCTGGACAAGGTAGTCACAAAGACTGTTCAGGACAAGGTAGTCACAAAGACTGTCCTGGACAAGGTAGTCACAAAGACTGTTCTGGACAAGGTCGTCACAAAGACTGTTCAGGACAAGGTAGTCACAAAGACTGTTCAGGACAAGGTAGTCACAAATACTGTTCTGGACAAGGTCGTCACAAAGACTGTTCTGGACAAGGTAATCACAAAGACTGTTCAGGACAAGGTAGTCACAAAGACTGTTCTGGACAAGGTAGTCACAAATACTGTTCTGGACAAGGTAGTCACAAAGAGTGTTCAGGACAAGGTCGTCACAAAGACTGTTCTGGACAAGGTCGTCACAAAGACTGTTCTGGACAAGGAAGTCACAAAGACGGTTCTGGACAAGGTCGTCACAAAGACTGTTCTGGACAAGGAAGTCACAAAGACGGTTCTGGACTCGTTGACATGGTAGCCAAGTCTGACTTAGTAGTTGAAATAACAATTATTCTCACAAGATCTACAGTATTTAGCACATTTAGTCCAGAAAATGTCAACACAGAAGTAAACATTTGAAGACTTTGTTGTTGTTGACATGTTCTAGCAGCCTGAGAGCCACCGTGACAGAATGAAAATAAGACTCAACCAATCAGAGGGTCTGTTCAGTGTGGTGGCCCCTGATTGGCTGACATCACTATAATGGATTAAATATAATGTCAAGGTTGTAAACAGCTTTTGTTGCTCTATTTGTGAACAATTTTGGAATTATAATGAATGATTTTCTTTTTACAATAAAACAGGTGAATATCACAGTGGACTCTGTATTGTCCAACTCATTTTCACTGAGGGCCACATCGCACTTCTGGCGGCCCTCAGATGTAATCGTGAGTAACATATGAATATAAATATATATATATATTTATATATATATTATTGCACCAATTCCAAGCCTTTGATTACACTTTTATATACATATATTTTTCACGAACATCCGTAGATTTTGCTGGCAGCTCAGTCGCTGGAATTTGATAGTAAAATATGTTTGTTTTTTAGGGCCACCGTTTTTTTTACAGTAAAATTCTGGTGACCGAGCTCAGCTGCCAGTTTTTTGCCGTAAAATCTATTGTCAATTTTACAATGCACATGCTTTAAAATCATAATGCAAGCAGATATTTGAGTGATACAGTATTCCCTCGCTACAACACGCTTCACTTTACGCAACCTCGCTGTTACACTTATTTTTTGTGTGAGTACTTTTTTTACAGCGTATGAATGCACATTGTGTTCTGCATCCTGATTGGCTAAGGGACTGTAGACCATTGTCAATCAATCTTCTTCATGCCATGTGTCCTGTACACTACAGAATGTATACTGTGGTGGGGGATATAGTGCTGGACAAGTTTTTAATATGGATGAGACGGACTTATTTTGGAAAGGAATTCCCTCTCGCACCTTTATAATGCAGGACCAAGCCAAAAGTGCAGGATTTAAGGCCCCAAAAGATGGCGTGACTCTGGTTATGTGTGGAAATGCTGCGGGCTTTATGAGAAAACCCGGCCTTATTTATAGGTCACAAAATCCTGGAGCCTTAAAAACTGGTTTTGATCTTGGGTTTCATTCTTTAACACAGTAGAGTACTGTACTTGTTTTTGTAAATCCACAAAAGTTTGAACTTTGAGAGTGTTTAAATGAGAGAAATGTGAGAAAATGTTCATGTCCATCTGAGAAAAGTGTATAAAGTGTGTGGTTAGTTAGGGGTTTTACACACCTAAAACATATATATGAAAAGAAAAAACAGATACTGTACAAAAAAATAAATATAATAAATAAAAAAATCAACCTGTAAATCAGGGGTCGGGCACCTTTTTGGCTGAGAGAGCCATGAAAGCCAAATATTTTAAAATGTATTTCCGCGAGAGCCATATAGTATTTTTTTTAACACTGAATACAACTAAATGTGTGCATTTTTAAGTAAGAACAACATTTTTTGAGTATAATAAGTCTCTTATTCTTTTTAATAACATTGTTATTCTGAAGTTAACCAATAATAAATAAAATACTTCTTACCATTAATATACAGGTGCGGAAGAAAAAGGATTGATGGATTAAAATGCATGGGAATATTTTATATTCTGAATGTTATTTTTAACACGGATTACCAGTGGAATTATTCATTATTTATCGTGTTAAGCAATGTCAGCTAAGATTTATCTTAGAGACAGATGCAGTCATCAAAAGAGCCACATCTGGCTCGAGAGCCATAGGTTCCCTACCCCTGCTGTAAATGAAAAAAACACATAGTGTGAACGAAAAAAATATGTAATGAACCAAAACACATAAAAAACGAAAAAAATACTACACGGATTTCCCTTAAAGCGGGTATGTTTTGGAACGTAACCCCAGCGTTAAACAAGGGAACACTGTACTTTTTATTTCAACCAAAAGATGTATGAAAATATCAGATTTACATAATTATATATTAGTAAAGTTGAAAAGATGTGCAATTGTATCAATCAATCAATCAATCAATCAAAGTTCATTTATATAGCCCTTAATCACAAGTGTCTCAAAGGGCTGCACAAGCCACAACAACATCCGACATATGCAGTGCATATCATTGAAGTACTTTATTTCCAGGCCACATTAAATTATGTGGCAGGTTAGATCTGGTCCTGGGGCCCCGGGGCCCTGAGTTGGACACAGATGAATATGTGTTGTGATACGTAAATGTTATCTTTGGCACTTTGCTGCGTCTCTCAGCATTCCAAAGGAACAATATCCATCCCAGCAGTAAATACCATCACTCACACGCTGACCTTAAAGTCGAGCTTCAGTTTGATGTTTGACTACAGACTGCTGAGTGCATCTAGTTGTGTAGCCCAGCTAACTGTTGTTATTCTTTGTTTTGTCATTCTATATGCTCTGTAGTCTTGGTAAGTCATGTCCCGACGTGCCCCAAATGGATTTTTTAGTGCGGTAGAAGAGAAAAAAATCTCCTCTCGGCTGCTGGATTTGCATAAGATGCCTTTCAAGGCCAGTCATGTTTACTCTGAGTGGCCAACAACTGCTAACTAACTCTTGCTTTGCATGGAGACGGTTTGCAACCTGACTCCAGCTTTTATCGCCGTGACGTTAAAATGCTGATAGGGCGACTGAGGTGGAGTCCAAAGTGGCCCGCAGCTCATTTCTTAACTTAATCTAAAAACACTATTTTTAAAAAGTAGTGGAAAAAAGTGTAATAAAAGAACAAACAGGTAGAAAAATAGCAAGAAAAAGTTGACTCTAAGAACACAAAACTGCCATGTTGGACTTCTTTTCTTTAAAGCTGTCATTGCAATGAATCAAAAATAATGTCTTTATGAATTATTGAGCAATTTAAGGCTCCAAATACTTTGAAAAAAAATTGGGGGGAAATATAGCATATTTTGTGTGTTTGCTGTATGAAAAACACATTTTTCTTTGACTAAAGCATTAAAAAAATAATAAAAATGAACGAATTATTGACCAATTTAAGGCTGCAAATACTTTGAAAAAAAAATTGGGGGAAATATAACATATTTTGTGTGTTTGCTGTATGAAAAACACATTTTTCTTTGACTAAAGCATTAAAAAAAAAGAGAAAAAAAAGAATGAATTATTGACCAATTTAAGGCTCCAAATATTTTGAAAAAAAAATTGGGGGAAAATATAGCATATTTTATGTTTGCTGTATGAAAAACACATTTTTATGTGACTAAAGCATTAAGAAAATTATTAAAATGAATGAATTAATGACCAATTTAAGGCTCCAAATACTTTGAAAAAAGAATTGGGGGAAAATGTAGCATATTTTGTGTGTTTGCTGTATGAAAAACTATTTTTTCTTTGACTTAAGCATTAAAAAAAATAATACAAATGAATGAATTATTGACCAATTTAAGGCTCCAAATATTTTGAAAAAAAAATTGGGGGAAAATATAACATATTTTATGTTTGCTGTATGAAAAACACATTTTTCTTTGACTAAAGCATTAAAAAAATAATAAAAATGAATGAATTATTGACCAATTTATGGCTGCAAATACTTTGAAAAAAAAATGGGGGGAAATATAACATATTTTGTGTGTTTGCTGTATGAAAAACACATTTTTCTTTGACTAAAGCATTACAAAAAATAATAAAAATTAATGAATTATTGACCAATTTAAGGCTCCAAATACTTTTGAAAAAAACATGGGGGGAAAATGTAACATATTCTGTGTGTTTTCTGTATGAAAAACTATTTTTTTCTTTGACTAAAGCATTAAAAAAATAATAAAAAAGAATGAATTATTCATGCTCACCATACACGTCCAGCTGGAGCACCGCCGAGCTGCCGCCTTTCTCGTTGTGGGCGGAGCAGCGGTACGTCCCCGAGTCCGGCCCCTCCACCCAGGCGGTGAAGAGCCGGGAGGCCCGGTGGTAACCGTGAGAACCGGACAGGATGTGTGAGCTGTGGGACTCCTCTGGGTGCTGCGGGACAGTTACACCGTTACATTCACAAGTCTTGAAAAGTCCGTTTCCAGAACTTTCACTAAATGCTTCGTGTTTACAACGACGTGGTCTGATGAAAGGCTTCAGGCGACGCTGACTCGTCACATCAAGAAGGACAAGATGGACGCGACCTTTGCTCGCTGAAATCCAATCAGCCTTGACGTCTCACAGCAGCTTTATTGCGTTTAAAGAAGGCCTTCTTCAGCTTTTGAGTGTAATTCACATGGAATGCAGAAACTATCACACTTCTTAGAGGAACTCTGGCTGACCAACTTCTATCCGCAGAACTGCTAAGCCTGGCGTCCTTTGCGTCCCACTTAATCAAAAGTGTTAAAGGAAACAGCAAGTGCAGGCAGTCAGGAGGCAAGCAACAAGCACCAGGAACACTTTGAAGGTGACCAGGTCCTGGCCAATAGTCAATAAGATCAATGAAAACCGTTTGTTCGTGTCTCACTTCACACAAGAAGAGGTCTCACTCTGCGCATCTTCCTCAGCTTATTTAACAGTAGATTTAACTGAACACAGTGAGCCCTCTTTTCACTCCTTCACAATCTTTGACCGCTAAAGATTACACGCGCAGGATTCCCGGACCGACAGCCGCCCTAACTGGCGACTCGCAAGTTGGGAAAAGTAACAACAATTTGGAGGAAAAAATATGATGAGCCAAGAATGTGTGGTTGTGGGAATATTTCAGGGCAATATGAGCCCATCAACACGCACCAACGAGCAAGAATGCCGTAACAAACAAAAACAACAAGATCCAACCTTGTTTTTTCAACTGGGAAAAAAAATGCACTTTAAAATGGTCAATATTTATTTAAGTTACATTTTATGGAGGTTAATTTGTGTCTTTATTAAGATTTTTTTTTTATTGACACCGAATTTATATAATTGAATTTTTTGCGTTTGAATTTTGTGAACTGGATTTTTTTTTTTACATCAAATTATGCTCAAAATGTTATGGAAAAAAAATTCAGTCTTTTAAAATTTAGAGTATAAAAATTCGGTGTAAAAAAATGTGTGTATTAAAATTCAGT
>NC_084563.2:29754598-29772098 GCF_033978685.3 Nerophis lumbriciformis | reverse complement strand
CATATTGCATTGTAACTAGTTCCACAGCAGTTTCTATCCTGTTCTTACCTTATCTCATTGATCTCATCTCATACTGTATGTGTGTTTATGTGTGCGTACACATGAAAAACATAACAAATATATGAACATAACAATGAACAGAGTTGTACTTTTTAGATGTCAGGACCCTATGCAATATGTACACATATTCTTAATATAGTATACATTTTAACTGACCTTTATTTGACTATGTTTGTCTTTTTGTAGGTGGCTAAAATACGCGGTGCTGCTGACTGCCGTCTAACGTTACGTTACTGTGTGTGATACATTGACTAACGTTACGTTACTGTGTGTGATACATTGACTAACGTAATGTTACTGTGTGTGATACATTGACTAATGTAATGTTACTGTGTGTGATACATTGACTAACGTTACGTTACTGTGTGTGATACATTGACTAACGTAACGTTATGTATAGGTACCTCATGAAACCCTGCTTAAAAAAAAATCACTTGACAAAAAGTATGAATAAGGTAGCAAACTGCAGTGGACGCAACATATTGCCGTGTTTGCAATGACGTTATAACCATAGACATCTTATAAGTAGACGCAGCATTGGTTGCTGTGACGTGAGCAATTTGGCCGCCATCTTGAAGTGGTGATGAGGAGCCGGCGAGCAGCCTAAACTGACAGTTGACAGGTAGAAAACAAAGATGCCGGGCTGGTGTTCAGCGTTTTCCTGCTCAAATGAGCGGACTGTTGAAAATAGGAATCGGGGGATTACTTTTCACAAGTGAGATTTAACATTAACGTACTATTGGTTGTATTTTATGAAAATAATATTACCACAGAGTTGAGAAGGATCAAAGATCTTCAGTATTTGTATGTGAAAATCACAAAGAAATATTCTGGGGGAGGATGACGCCCCTACAGGGGTTTGGTTTACAAACTTTCAGCCCCACCTAAAACAAAATTCACCAGCTACTACTGATTATGATGCATTCTCATTTTAGGCAAAGTATAAGACAATACTTTCTTAACAGTATAATTGTAACCAGGAATAAGTCTTCAAGTAACAATATTCAAATACTAACATTGTTGGGTTAAACAGAATTTGGTTTTATTCTGAATCCAGTGAAACAGATTGGTGGTTTTAGCTGATATGAAGACTTTCAGGTGTTTATATATGTTTAAGTATTTGGCAGACGCTTTTATCCAAAGCGACTTACATAAAATAATACATATAAAACAATCACTGCAAACATTATCATTTAAGGGAAGAATGTAATAGAAAATATCAATACAAAGTGTCAAGACAGAATAAACTCTCTGCTGCTGCAGCAACAGAGATACAGTCTATAGGTCCCTAAGATATATAGATATCTAATGTATTCATACATTGTTTATGTAGGATACACGCATATGTATATATAACCTAATCATATTGTTTCTTCAACTTAAAAATAGCTTACCGTTTTTTTCCCCCTTCTCTGGGATTATATTCCCAGTTTTGATCTCAGACGTCTGGTCACTTAAGCGTATAAGAATATTATATTACTGTTAAGCAAACTATGAATAATAAAACACGCCAAAACATGTGTCTGTTATCATAGCTACACGTATGACAAAAAAGGGGGTGAAAATCAGTGGTATTCAGTGAGGTAAAATGAATTAAATGCGCTGACAGTTCATTGCTCCTGCCAAATGAATTGCACTGAGTGGAGCGGATCACCACTCCAAGATGGCGGCCACGCGCCTCGTCTGCGCCAGTAGGCAGTAGCGCTCGATGCTGCGTACCCTTATAAGATGTCTATGGTTATAACGTTAGCAGTGAGTTTGAAGCCTCACTGATTTAACTACACAGCAAATAAAAGTCACGTTACTTAGCCAATAAACGTTATCTTACATTCAAAACTTACCCTTCTTTGTGCAACTTCAAATGTCGAACGAAGTTGGAAGTTGTTGCGTCTCCGTCTGTAATATTCGAACTGCGTGATTTGCATACGGCAATTCGTTTTTTGTTGACCAAGTCGTAGTTTTTATACCCGAACGAAACCAACTTTAACATAATTGTTTATCACTGACACGTTGTTGGACAACTCTTAAGAGTTCAAATCAAATTGCAGGACAACCAATGAACAATTGTTCATTGGTTGTCCTGCAATTTGATTGGATGAATGCTGTGTGATGAAAACAACGTAAATCTAATTTGATTGGCTGTTGTACTGACAGCACACCAGCTGACAGGAATAACACGCTGATAGACAGACGAAGAAAATGAAAAATACGGAGCGCTCCCGAATAACTTTTTAAGCTTTGGATTTTGGGGAAAGTGGCAAGTCATGTCAAGTCATGTCAAGTCAAAAGGCTCAAGTCCAAGTGAAGTCACAAGTCATTGATGTTAAAGTCTAAGTCGAGTTGCAAGTCTCTTTACATTTTGTCAAGTCGAGTCTAAAGTCATCAAATTCATGACTCGAGTCTGACTCGAGTCCAAGTCATGTGACTCGAGTCCACACCTCTGGTAAGTAGTAAATAGGTAAGTAGTAAATGAAGAAAGTAGTGAATAGGTAAGTAGTAAAAAGGTAAGTAGTAAATGAAGAAAGTAGTAAATAGAGAAGTAGTAAATGAAGAAAGTAGTAAATAGAAAAGTAGTAAAAGAAGAAAGTAGTAAAGGAAGAAAGTAGTGAATAGAGAAGTAGTAAATGAAGAAAGTAATAAATAGAGAAGTAGTAATTGGAGAAAGTAGTAAACAGAGAAGTAGTAAATAGGTAAGTAGTAAATAGGTAAGTAGTAAATGAAGAAAGTAGTAAATAGAGAAGTTGTAAATGAAGAAAGTAGTAAATAGAGAAGTAGTAAATAGAGAAAGTAGTAAATAGGTAAGTAGTAAATAGAAAAGTAGTAAATGAAGAAAGTAGTAAACAGAGAAGTAGTAAATGGAGAAAGTAGTAAATGAAGGAAGTAGTAAATAGGTGAATAGTAAATCGAGAAGTAGTAAATAGGTAAGCAGTAAATAGAGAAGTAGCAAATAGGTAAGTAGTAAATAGGTAAGTAGTAAATAGAGAAGTAGTAAATAGGTAAGTAGTAAAGAGGGAAGTAGCAAATAGGTAAGTAGTAAATAGGTAAGTAGTAAATAGATAAGTAGTAAATAGGTAAGTAGTAAATAGAGAAGTAGTAAATAGGTAAGTAGTAAATAGAGAAGTAGTAACTAGGTAAGTAGTAAATAGGTAAGTAGTAAATAGAGAAGTAGTAAACAGGTAAGTAGTAAACAGGTAAGTAGTACATAGGTAAGTAGTAAACAGGTATGTAGTAAATAGGTAAGTAGTAAATAGGTAAGTAGTAAATAGGAAAGTAGTAAACAGGTATGTAGTAAATAGGTAAGTAGTAAACAGGTAAGTAGTAAATAGGTAAGTAGTAAATAGAGAAGTAGTAACTAGGTAAGTAGTAAATAGGTAAGTAGTAAATAGAGAAGTAGTAAACAGGTAAGTAGTAAAAAGGTAAGTAGTAAACAGGTAAGTAGTAAATAGGTAAGTAGTAAATAAGTAAGAAGTAAATAGGAAAGTAGTAAACAGGTAAGTAGTAAATAGGTAAGTAGTAAATAGAGAAGTAGTAAACAGGTAAGTAGTAAATAGGTAAGTAGTAAATAGAGAAGTAGTAAACAGGTAAGTAGTAAATAGGTAAGTAGTAAACAGGTAAGTAGTAAACAGGTAAGTAGTAAATAGAGAAGTAGTAAACAGGTAAGTAGTAAACAGGTAAGTAGTAAATAGGTAAGTAGCGTGGTGTGTTCCAGTAGTCACCTTGCCGCACGTCCAGAGTGTAGTGTCCAGAGGTCAGGTTGAGGTCACCTCTGCGGCCCACACAGACGTAGCATCCCTCAAAGTCCTTCTGGGCGTTGCCGACGGTAACGCCTTCCTCGCGCTGGGTCCAGTACTTCATGGCGGAGGGCAAAGGTCGCCCGTCACAGGTGTGCAGGGCCAGCAGGGTCACATGGGGGTCAGTGACCAGGCAGGGGATGGTGCAGTTCTCTCCGGCCCTCACCAGGATGACGCTGACCATGGTGCGCTGGAAGGCGTGGGCGGGGTCTGTGCACACCACACGGGGGGGGGGGGAGTTGGGGTCACCTGGGAGTCCGGTAACAAAGATGTCCGCCACACCCACCTTTGACGTAGACGTAGATGGAACTGCTCTCCCGCGTGCTGTTGTTGACGCACACGTAGCGGCCCATGTGGTAGGGCTGCACGGCAGCCACCTTGACCACGGCCACGCCCCCTTCCTCCGCCTCCCCCTCCAGTCGGCGAGCTTTGTCCCGCTGCCACCTCAGCCCGGACGCGGTGGCGTTGTCATGGCAACGAAGCTCCAGCCGGCCCCTCTTGGGGACCACGATGTGGGGCCCACTGGGGGAGATGACGGGCTTGCACCTCGCTGCCATGGCAACACACAGACCAGACACGTGGTCGCAGGATGCTCACAAGATCATTGGAAAATAAGAAACATTCTGGAAAATGTCAGAGAGATTCTCTCCCACGTGTGAGATCTTTTCTCCAGTGATGAAGACATCATGCAGGAAATTATAATAATAATAATAATAATAATAATAATAATAATAATAATGTGTGTTCTTCTTCATGTTTACACTCAACTATATCTCACTTTTTACTTCTTTACTCTCATAACTGTCTTTATGTCTCACTTTTTACTTCTTCACTCTCATAACTGCTCCCTTCATCTAAGACGTGGAACACACAGCTAAGAACACACAATAAGGTGAGTTGACCTAAAACAACATAAAAAAATATAAGACAACATAAAACAACATAAAACAACATAAAACAACATAAATCAACATAAATCAACATTAAACACACACATGTAAGAACACACATTAAGGTGAGTTGACATAAAACAACATAAAACAACATAAAACAACATTAAACACACACATGTAAGAACACACATTAAGGTGAGTTGACATAAAACAACATAAAACAACATAAGACAACATAGGACAACATACAACTGAACTGTTCTCTTCATCTAAGACGTGGAACACAAATCTAAAAACACACATTAAGGTGAGTTGACATAAAACAACATAAAACAACATAAAACAACATAAAAAAAACACAAAACAACATAAAACACACACATGTTAAAACACACATTAAGGTGAGTTGACATAAAACAACATAAAACAACATAAAACAACATAAGACAACATACAACTGAACTGTTCTCTTCATCTAAGACGTGGAACACAAATCTAAAAACACACATTAAGGTGAGTTGACATAAAACAACATAAAACAACATAAAAAAACACAAAACAACATAAAACACACACATGTTAAAACACACATTAAGGTGAGTTGACATAAAACAACATAAAACAACATAAGACAACATACAACTGAACTGTTCTCTTCATCTAAGACGTGGAACACAAATCTAAAAACACACATTAAGGTGAGTTGACATAAAACAACATAAAACAACATAAAACAACATAAAAAAACACAAAACAACATAAAACACACACATGTTAAAACACACATTAAGGTGAGTTGACATAAAACAACATAAAACAACATAAAACAACATAAACCAACATAAAACAACATAAAATAACACAAAACAACATAAACCAACAT
Organism: Nerophis lumbriciformis; assembly: GCF_033978685.3. NCBI lineage: Eukaryota > Metazoa > Chordata > Actinopteri > Syngnathiformes > Syngnathidae > Nerophis > Nerophis lumbriciformis. Next base: position 29,766,471 of record NC_084563.2, on the reverse strand, counting down.
AAAACAACATAAAATAACACAAAACAACATAAAATACACACATGTAAGAACACACATTAAGATGAGTTGACATAAAACAATATAAAACAACATAAAACACACACATGTAAGAACACACATTAAGGTGAGTTGACATAAAACAACATAAAACAGCATAAAACAACACAAAACACACACGTGTAAGAACACACATTAAGGTGAGTTGACATAAAACAACATAAAACAACATAAAACAGCATAAAACAACACAAAACACACATGTAAGAACACACATTAAGGTGAGTTGACATAAAACAACATAAAACAATACAAACCAACATAAAACAACATAAAACACACACATGTAAGAACACACATTAAGGTGAGTTGACATAAAACAACATAAAACAACATAAAACAAGATATAAAACACACATGTAAGAACACACATTAAGGTGAGTTGACATAAAACAACATAAAACAACATAAAACAACATAAAACAAGATATAAAACACACATGTAAGAACACACATTAAGGTGAGTTGACATAAAACAACATAAAACAACATACAACTAAACTGCTCTCTTCATCTAAGACGTGGAACACAAATTTAAGAACACACATTAAGGGGAGTTGACACAAAACAACATAACACAACATAAAACAACACAAAACAACATAAAACAAATTAAAAACACACATGTAAGAACACACACACTAAGGTGAGTTGATGAAAAGTTGTACTACACAAATAACAAACATGAACAAGTGTTCCCAAACAACACACAAGTGTGTGTCAAGATATAAATAGATGTTGATGTTTACTGTAAGTAGACAACATGAATGCATTACAAGGGTGATGTTTACTGTATGTAGACAACATGAATGCATTACAAGAGTGATGTTTACTGTAAATAGACAACATGAATGCATTACAAGGGTGATGTTTACTGTAAGTAGACAACATGAATGCATTACAAGGGTGATGTTTACTGTAAGAAAACAACATGAATGCATTACAAGGGTGATGTTTACTGTAAGTAGACAACATGAATGCATTACAAGGGTGATGTTTACTGTAAGTAGACAACATGAATGCATTACAAGGGTGATGTTTACTGTAAGTAGACAACATGAATGCATTACAAGGGTGATGTTTACTGTAAGTAGACAACATGAATGCATTACAAGGGTGATGTTTACTGTAAGTAGACAACATGAATGCATTACAAGAGTGATGTTTACTCTAAGTAGACAACATGAATGCATTACAAGGGTGATGTTTACTGTAAGTAGACAACATGAATGCATTACAAGGGTGATGTTTACTGTAAGTAGACAACATGAATGCATTCTAGGGGTGGGCCAAAGAAAAGGCAAACTAAACAAACACATGGAGGTAGTTGTATTAGTAATATTTGAGTAGGACATATGTGTGCTGCTCCAAGAACAGGATCCTCATGTGACCGTTGGGCCCTGGAGGCCCAGCTCTGCACGGGCCCCCCGCTGGGAAAAGTCAATATCAGCCTTTTTCAGAGTGAGGGAGCGGGGTCAAATGTGTTGACCTTTACAGAAGTGTGAAATGTTGCAGGAACCATCAGCTCGGGGGAGTGAAAAATAACATTTCAAATGACTCACGATTCTTACTTGTAACCATTCTTAGTCGATTAAAACAATCAAATATCGGTTTTTAAAAAAGTATTATTATTGTTATTATATAAATCTGTCCTTTCCCAGCAGGCAGATGGTAAAGTTGATGTAATACAGACTTTGCTGTACAGATAAGTCAATAATAAAAGTATTGATTTGTTTGCTTTATGGAGGAATCATAAAACTGTTTTGAATCGAGAATCAATTCTGAATAGAGTCGTTACTCCCAAGAATGGAACGGACTCGTGTGGTCCCCAAACATTCACAGCCCTAACGTTTGTGCGTGTGACTCGTAGATATGTGACACTCGCCAGCAAATCGACTCTTTTGAACGACTCTTTTGAACGACTCTTTTGAACGACTCTTTGAAGTGAACCCGATTCCCAATCAAGAGCCGTTCGTTTGGGATCCGTTTTTTTTTTTGATGCAGGTGCAGATTTAGAGTTAGCAATGGTCCACTCCGCACATGTGTGTCACCCAGACCACAACAGTGTTTGTTACCCATAGGGCCGGGAGCCCCAATAGGGCCACCAAAAAAACATGTGTTTCTCAGTTGTAATACACTTTTACACCACTTGAGGCAGTAATGACAATATCAAACTAACAGAAGAAGGCTGGAGCTAAAGTCATAGAGAAGATTAAGCGCAAGAATTGTGACTAAAGTGTTGAATCTGTATTTTCATTTTCACTTTAATTTGATTGACATGTTAATAAGAAACATATTTATCATTAATATTGTTTTTTTGACCCTTTTTTCTGTCGACTACTCCGCCCACATTTTTCAACCAACTTCAACAAATTCCCGGTTTTCTCGAAATTCCAGGAATTCCTTAGTACCATTTCTCAATTAAAAATGTTACTCCTTCAACATTTCTCGACCGATTGGAAAAATTCCAACACCAACCACTTTTTTCAAAAAATTCCCGCTTTTCCCGAAATTCCCAAATTTCCATGAAAGTCCCATTGAAAAGAATGGTACATTTTTCAAAATTCCACAACTACCACATTTTTAATCCGACTCAAACCGTTCCAACTTTCTTTTCAGGAACTATGTGCTCCTTTTCAACAATTATCTTTCAAAATTCCCAGAATTCCAATAATTCCCAGTCTTTAGGGACATTTTCCCCATTCAAAATGAATTATCCATTTTTCAAACTTCCACAATTCCCACATTTTTCAACCAATTCAAACCGTTCCACCTTCAACACATTCAACTCATCCTGGAAATTCAAACTGACATGTTTTCACGTTCAACAAATTTCCAGGAATTCCTGTTTTTTGTAACCTTATTTCTAACCTTTTTTAGTGTGATGACTCCTTTCACATTTTTCAACCCACTTCAACCGTTCCACCGTCAAATCATTCCTCTTAATCAGGAAGAAAAAAACAAAGTTGTTTTTTGAACTGGAAAAATTCCCGGTTTTCCCGAAATTCCAGGAATTCCTTAGTACCATTTCTCAATAAAAAATGTTACTACTTCAATATTTTTCGACCGATTTGAAAAATTCCAACACCAACCATTTCAACTCATTCAGACCATTTAAATTTTTTAGGATTCAAAAAAAAAAATCCCGCTTTTCTCGAAATTCCCAAATTTCCATGAAATTCCCATTGAAAAGAATGGGACATTTTTCAAAGTTCCACAACTCCCACATTTTTAATCCGACTCAAACCGTTCCAACTTCCTTTTCAAGAATTGTGTGCTCCTTTTCAACAATTATTTAAAATAATTCCCGGAATTCCAAGAATTCCCAGTCTTTAGGGACATTTTCCCCATTCAAAATTAATTATCCATTTTTCAAACTTCCACAATTCCCACATTTTTCAACCAACTCAAACCATTTCACCTTCAACACATTCAACTCATCCTGGAGATTCAAACTGCCATTTTTTCACGTTCAACAAATTTCCAGGAATTCCTGTTTTTTGTAACCTTATTTCTAACCTTTTTTAGTGTGATGACTACTTTCACATTTTTCAACCCACTTCAACCGTTCCACCGTCAAATCATTCCTCTTAATCAGGAAGAAAAAAACAAAGTTGTTTTTTGAACTGGAAAAATTCCCGGTTTTCCCGAAATTCCAGGAATTCCTTAGTACCATTTCTCAATAAAAAATGTTACTACTGCAACATTTTTCGACCGATTGGAAAAATTCCAACACCGACCATTTCAACTCATTCAGACTATTTAAATTTTTTAGAATTTTCAAAAAAAATCCCGCTTTTCTCGAAATCCCCAAATTTCCATGAAATTCCCATTGAAAAGAATGGGACATTTTTCAAAGTTCCACAACTCCCACATTTTTAATCCGACTCAAACCGTTCCAACTTCCTTTTCAAGAATTGTGTGCTCATTTTCAACAATTATTTTTAAAAATTCCCGGAATTCCAAGAATTCCCAGTCGTTAGGGACATTTTCCCCATTCAAAATTAATTATCCATTTTTCAAACTTCCACAATTCCCACATTTTTCAACTGATTTAAACCATTCCACCTTCAACACATTCCACTCATCCTGGACATTCAAACTACCATTTTTTCACGTTCAACAAATTTCCAGGAATTCCTGTTTTTTGTAACCTTATTTATAACCTTTTTTAGTGTGATGACTCCTTTCACATTTTTCAATCCACTTTAACCGTTCTACCACCAAATCATTCCTCTTAATCAGGAAGAAAAAAACAAAGTTGTTTTTTGAACTGGAAAAATTCCGTGTTTTCCCGAAATTCCAGGAATTCCTTAGTACCATTTCTCAATTAAAAATGTTACTACTTCAACATTTCTTGAGCAATTTGAAAAATTCCCACACCAACCATTAAGACCATTCAAATTTTTTGGCACATTTTTCCACCGATTCAAACTATTGCACCTTCAACACATTCAATTCATCCTGGACATTCAAACAACCATTTTTCCACGTTCAACAAATTTCCAGGAATTCCTGTTTTTTTTCTAACCTTATTTCCAACCTTTTTTAGTGCAATGACTCCTTTCACATTTTTCAACCCACTTCAAGCGTTCCACTGTCAAAACATTCTTCTTAGTCAGGACAAAAAACCAAGTTGGTTTAAAAACTTGAAAAATTCCCTGTTTTCCCGAAATTCCGTAATACCATTTTTCAATTAAAAAAACTGTTACTACTTCAACATTTCTTGACAGATTTAAACAATTCCAACACCAACCAACTCATCCATTTAGAACATTCTTTCTTTTTTTTTATCCCACTTTTCCCAAAATTCCCAAATTTCCAGGAATTTCCCATTGAAATGAATGGGACATTTTTCCAAGTTGTACAATTCCCACATTTTTCAACCGATTCAAACCATTCCACCTTCAACACATTCAAATCATCCTGGAAATTCAAACAACCTTTTTTCCACGTTCAAAAAATTTCCAGGAATTCCTGTTTTTTTCTAACCTTATTTCCAACCTTTTTTAGTGCGATGACACCTTTCCCATTTTTCAACCCATTTCAAGTATTCCACTGTCAAAACATTCCTCTTAGTCAGGACAAAAAAACAAGTTGGTTTAAGAACTTGAAAAATTCTCGGTTTTCCCGAAATTCCATAATACCATTTTTCAATTAAAAAAACGTTACTACTTCAAAATTTCTTTAACAATTCCAACACCAACCAACTCATCCATTCACGACATTCTTTTTTTTTTAAATCCCACTTTTCCCAAAATTCCCAAATTTCCAGGAAGTTCCCATTGAAATGAATGGGACATTTTTCCAAGTTACACAATTCCCACATTTTTCAACCGATTCAAACCATTCCAACATCAACACATTCCACTCATCTTGGAAATTCAAACAACCATTTTACCACGTTCAAAAAATTTCCAGGAATTCCTGTTTTTTTCTAACCTTATTTCCAACCTTTTTTAGTGCAATGACTCCTTTCACATTTTTCAACCCATTTCAAGCGTTCCACTGTTAAAACATTCCCCTTAGCAGAGGTGTGGACTCGAGTCACATGACTTGGACTCGAGTCAGACTCGAGTCATGAATTTGATGACTTTAGACTCGACTTGACAAAATGTAAAAAGACTTGCAACTCGACTTAGACTTTAACATCAATGACTTGTGACTTCACTTGGACTTGAGCCTTTTGAATTGACATGACTTGACATGACTTGCTACTTTCCCCAAAACCCAAAGATGAAAAAGTTATTCGGGAGCGCTCCGTAGTTTTCATTGTGTACTTGTCTATCAGCGTTGCGTGTGTCAGCTGGTGTGGTCTCAGTACAACAGCCAATCAAATTAGATCTACTCTGTTTTCATCACACAGCATTCATCCAATCAAATTGCAGGACAACCAACGAAGAAGACATGTCCAAACCACACGCCAGTGAACAAAAAATGATACCTAAAATAATTTTGTTTGGGTATAAAAATTACGAGGTGGTCAACACAAAACGGTTTGCAGTATGCAACACATGCGGTTCGAAAATTACTGATGGAGAGGCAACAACTTCCAACTTCGTCCGGCATTTGAAGTTGCACAAAGAACGGTAAGTTTTGAATGTAAGATAACGTTTATTGGCTAAGTAACGTGACTTTTATTTGCTGTGTAGTTAAATCAGTGAGGCTGTAAACTCACTGCTAACGTTATAACGTTATTGCAAACACGGGAATCTGTTGCAGTTCACTACCTTATTCATACTTTTTGTTCAGTGATTTTTTTTAAGCAGGGTTACGTTAGTCAATATATCACACGTAACGTTAGACAGCGGTCAGCAGCACCGCGTATTTTAGCCACCTAAAAAAAGACAAAAATAGTAAAATAAAGGTCAGTTAAAATGTATACTATATTATGAATATGTGTACCGTTTTAGCTAGCTTTCTGACATACTGTTGGTTGTTTACCTCAGTGGTCCCCAACCACCGGGCCGCGGCCCGGTACTGGTCCGTGGATCGATTGGTATCGGGCCGCACAAGAAATAATTTTTTTTTTCTTTCTTTTTTTAATTAAATCAACATAAAAAACACAAGATACACTTACAAGTAGTGCACCAACCCAAAACAACTCTCTCCCCCCTTTTGTTCTGGGCATTGAACATGAAGACTCTTCCTTCACTGTTCCGAGTGGCCATGAGAGTCTTGGCAGTGCCTGCCTCCAGTGCTCCAGTGGAGCGAGTTTTCAGCCATGGTGGCATCATACTACGCCCCCATCGTGCACAAATGACTGACAGACTCTTGGCTAATTTGGTCTTTTGCAAATGCAATGCAGCATAGGGCCCTGACATATAAAAAGTACAACTTTTTTGTTATGTTCACGTATATGTCATGTTTTTTCAATGTTAACACTTTTGTACAAATAAGTACATTTGCACTTTATTTTTCAATGTGTTTGTTCTGTAAAGGAATGAGTTAATGTTTAAAATGACTGGTTAATAGTGCTATTATAAAGTGCAATGTCAGCACAATTTACTTTCCTGCAATTTAAAATGCACTTGTTTTAATAAATAAATACAGCGTTTGAAAAGCATACACAATCTGTGTTAATATATTAGTCTGTGGTTAAAAGGACTTGAAAGGACTCGAAGCTCAAAATGCAGGACTTAGGACTTGACTTGAGACTTTCCAGTCTTGACTTTGGACTTGACTCGGGGCTTGCCTGTCTTGACTCGGGACTTGACTCGGACTTGAGGGCAAAGACTTGAGACTTACTTGTGACTTGCAAAACAATGACTTGGTCCCACCTCTGCCTCTTAGTCAGGACAAAAAAACAAGTTGGTTTAAGAACTTGAAAAATTCCCGGTTTTCCCGAAATTCTATAATACCATTTTTCAATTAAAAAACTGTTACTACTTCAACATTTCTTGAACAATTCCAACACCAACAAACTCATCCATTCAGGACATTCTTTTTTTTTTTAATCCCACTTTTCCCAAAATTCCTAAATTTCCAGGAAGTTCCCATTAAAATGAATGGGACATTTTCCCAAGTTGCACAATTCCCACATTTTCCAACCCATTCAAACCATTCCAACATCAACACATTCCACTCATTCTGGACATGCAAACTAACACTTTCCCAAGTTCCGAACCAAATTCCATTTTTTTCCTGGAAATTCAAATTCTTCAACATTCAAACCATTCCAACGTTCAAACTATTCTTACATTCATACTACATTCTGTCAGCATTTCACTTCAACTTCAGCATTGGAGCATTCACACCTCATCCATCCATCCATCCATTCTCTACCGTTTGTCCCCCTCGGGGTGGCGGGGGGGTGCCGGAGCCTATCCCAGCTCATCTAGTTAACAACAATTCCCACCAAGAGAGCAACATTTGTGCAAAGTGCAATATTCTGACCTCCATCTCATCACATGACTGACACAAGCAACAAAGATAACATACTAGGTATAACTAGTTAAGGATAAGTCATTCCAATAACATAATAAATATAACTAATTAAGAATAACTCATTCCAATAACATAATAAATATAAATAATTAATAATAAGTCATTCCAATAACGAGCCACATCTGGCATGTGTGGTGACTCCATCCAGTGTCATTTGGCTGCCGTGAATAATTGATGCCTTCAAACCGACAACACACACCTGTTGCCTAGCGGGAGAAGGAGTGGCCCCGCCCCTTCCCTCCCTCAGGTGGTTATGCAAATGAGCGCTGTTGTGATCTGCACACCTGAGCTGGCAGGTTAAAGGTAAACATTCCCAGGAACGTTTGCTCAGCAACTGTCGTGCTGTGTCAAAATAAAAGTGTGTTTACTTTGGATTAGTGCAGTCGGACCATTAGTTTTGTTCATGAATCACAGTAAGTAACGTGTCCGCATCATATAAATGAGATTTAAAAATATATACATATATATTTGTTTTATTGTCAGAAGGTCAAAAATGAACACTTATTCAAATTTTTAAAAACAGTTTTATTCTGAAGGCACCTTCTCCGCCCTCATCTTACGTATACATTGATCTGCACATCAGGGGTTCTTAACTTTTTTAAATCCTCCACTACACAAGGCCCCAGGGCCCACTCAAATATTAACGCTGAATTAGTAAACCTCTTAATTTAAATGATATGAAATAATTATATCTAACCTGCTTACAGTTTACAACCTTGTCACACGATATGAACACATGTGTTCAATATTATCCAGGCTCAGGTCAGCCTGATTACAAAAATAAATACGAATCAAATATTCTGCAAAACAAGGGACTAGGGTTGTACGGTATACCGGTACTAGTATAGTACCGCGATACTAATGAATCATATTCGGTACTATACCGCTTTTAAAAGGTCCCCCACCCCTCCGTCGTCTTCACATCGTGACATTGCAGAGGAGCATGTTCGGCAGCGCACACGCACAGAGTACTTACAAGCAGACACAGTGTATAGACAGAAAAGGGAGAATGGATGCATTTTTGCGTAAAAAGTAAAGATAAAGGTGAAGTTATAACACTGAAAAGGAAGAGGTGCTTTAAGACCATAATCCTGGTCTCCATGCAACAAATAAAGTAAGTTTCTTACAAGTATCATTATCACTGGAGGACGAGGAATAACTAAACACGCTTCACTACACACCGTAGGAGGATACAATAGCTCACAGGCGTCACAATGTAAACAAATGCCATGGGTGGATCTACACCTTACATCCACTGTAATGATACCAAGTACAAGAGTGTATCTAGTCGATACTACTGATTACATCAATCCTTTTTTCCTTTTTTTTTCAAATGCATATTATGTTTATAAAGTCAGTAAATACGTCCCTGGACACATGAGGACTTTGAATATGACCAATGTATGATCCTGTAACTACTTGGTATCGGATCGATACCTAAATGTGTGGTATCATCCAAAACTAATGTCAAGTATCAAAGAAGAGAATAATAAGTGATTGTTACATTTTAACAGAAGTGTAGATAGAACATGTTACAACAGAAAATATTAACAGTCAATGAACAAGTGGATTAATAATCATTTTTTACAGTTTGTCCCTCATAATGTGTAGAAAATAATAGGTGTATAAATGACACAATATGTTACTGCATACGTCAGCAGACTAATTAGGAGTCTTTGTTTGTTTACTTACTACTAAAAGACAAGTTGTCTAGTATTTTATTTAAGGACTAAATGACAATAATAAACATATGTTTCATGTACACTAACATTTGTTGTTACAATAAAGACAATAATGACATTTTTTTGTGGTCCACACTATTTAGAAAAGTATCAAAATACATTTTGGTACCGGTACCAAAACATTACAAGGGACTCAATAAAAACTGATGAAAAATAAATGTACATACAACTACAGAATGCTAAAATAAATACATTCTAACTAAGTTAATGATAAATAATAATATATACGTTTCCTAAATAAGTATCATCAAAAAGATACAAAAAAATATGATGAAAAATACATTGAAATGTATTACAATTATTTTATACAATTTACAAACTATGTTGTGCTAAAATAAATACATTTGAAGTAATTAATAGTAAAAAATCATTATAAAAATCAGGATATGTGTTTGTGAAATAAATCTAAGTGCAAATGCAAACACAGCTTCACCAATGTGGTCATATTTTTTGGCGCTGAAGAAACTTCTCTGAGACTTCAGCTTTCAGACTTCTTCTGTTTGCCTGATGTTGTCGTTACTGCCACAAGTGGTGGAAAAGTGTATTACAACTGGAGCTGAGAAACTAATATGTTTTTGGCGGCCCTTCAGGGGGCGCTGGTGGCCCTATGGTTAAGAAACACGGCTGGGCATGATTCATGCAATAACTGTTTGTGCGTTGAATAGAAATCCATTCAGTACAATTTACACATGCCACATGCCACTATGTCAAATATCTGTCATTTCAACCTGATTTGGTCGAAGTTAAAGTTCGTTAAAGTCCTGTTTGTGGCCGAAAAGTGGCCAACGGAACCCAAGATGGTTGTTTTCAGGTCTGGGTTCTTGAGATTTTTGCGTATGTCCAATCGTGATGGACGTCTCCAGCAATTTTCATGTCCATACGTGAAAGTACCCCAAATAACTTTGCCATACATGACGTAACTACAACATTTGGTGACTTTTCTGGCATGTTAAGGGCTCAAAAATGCATCAAAATATGGATATAATAATAATAGTAATAACAATAGAAATATTAATTTAGACGGGGCCCTGGTGGTTACGTGCGGCCCCTCATGATAGACCTCCCCAGCGATTGTTCGTGTTAATACCAGAAACTGGTGGGAGGAGCTATTTTTTACTAATTAGCGGTAGCTATTTTCAATATTTTGTTTTCGGGTCAACCCAAAATATAAACAAGTTTTCCATACCTGACATGCCTGCAAAAAATGTTGACTATCGTGCAAGTTAAGAACCTCAAAAAGGCATCAAAACACAGAGGAAAATAATACTACTAATAATATTGTTAATAATAATAACAACAACAATAATAAAAATAACTATGATAATTATAATATCAATAATAACAATATTAATATCAATGATACAAATAATAGCAATAATAGTAATAATGATAATATCATTGGTAATAATTATAATAATAATAATATAACAATAATTATTATTATAATGACAATGATATTACCAATAATAATAATATCACTGATGTTAATTATAATAACAACAATAATAATATGATAATTATCGTTATTATAATATTGAGAATAATAATAATAATATCAATGTTAATTTATAATAACAACAACAATAATAATATGATCATTATCGTTATTATTATAATGAGAATAATAATAATAATATCAATGATGTTAATTATAAAAACAACAATAATAATATGATAATAATAATTATTATTATTATCATTATAATAATAATAATATCAATGATATTAATTATAATGACAATAATGGTAATATGATAATTATCGTTATTATAATATTGACAATAATAATAATAATAATATCAATGATGTTAATTATAATAACAACAATAATAATATGATAATAATTGTTATTATAATGAGAATAATAATAATAATATCAATGATGTATAATAACAACAATAATAATATGATAATAATAATAATTATTATAATGAGAATAATAATAATAATATCAATTATATTAATTATAATAATAATACTAATAATAATATCCATGGTAATAATTATAATAACAATAATAATAATATAATAATAATGATTACAATGAAAATAAGAATAAGAATAATATCAATGATATCAATTATAATAAAAATAACAATAATAATAATAATAATAATAATAATAATA
>NC_084563.2:29702098-29749598 GCF_033978685.3 Nerophis lumbriciformis | reverse complement strand
CAATTTATCTATTGACAATATTTGGCATTTCAGTGCCTTTTCTATCCCATGATGCTAAAAAAAAACCTAAATAATATGAAGGATCTTGCTTGTGTGTGATCACCAGTCCAGAGTGGACTCACCTACTGCACTAAGTCAGCTGGCAGAGACTCCACATTCAGTCGTAGAAAACGAATAGGGGCTGCTTTGGTTTGCTTATGGTCACTACGGCAACGTTCACACTGCATTGTGGGTAGTCCCGTTCGGATTTGTTTGTCGCATCTGATCTTTTGACGTTGTGGTCGAATGTTACACACGTACAAGGTCCAATGTTGGAACGTTTCATCGCACTGAAGGTCACTTCCCGAGTTTTTGTCCGCGTTTTTTATACGTCAAGGAGAACAGTTAGATTACGAATTTTTCCAACTCCACTCGGGCTTCTTTTGTACGTGGCAATAAGTCGGATATGTCCAACTGCAGTCTGAACGATCGAGTCGCGTTCACCACAAAGCCACTAGCGCCATAATTCTTCGCCAGGAAATAGACGCGTTTGCGAAATAATTCTGTTCGGAAAATGTTGACTTTGATTGCTCACAATCCTCGAAATGGCCACAAATGTGCCAAAACTTGAGACCTACTAGGTCAAAAAAAATTTTATAGTTTTTTCGGGGTTCCAAAAATGAAGTTTCAAAATTAGCTCTTTAGCGCCACTTTTTTGAGGCCCTTAAAGGGGAACATTTTCACAATTTCAGAAGGGTTAAAACCATTAAAAATCAGTTCCTAGTGGCTTATTTTATTTTTCGAAGTTTTTTTTCAAAATTTTACCCATCACGCAATATCCCTAAAAAAAGCTTCAAAGTGCCTGATTTTATCGTTATATACACCCGTCCATTTTCCTGTGACGTCACATAGTGAATACAAACAAACATGGCGCATAGAACAGCAAGTTTATAGCGACATTAGCTCAGATTCAGACTCGGATTTCAGCGGCTTAAGCGATTCAACAGATTACGCATGTATTGAAACGGATGGTTGTAGTGTGGAGGCAGGTAGCGAAAACCAAATTGAAGAAGAAACTGAAGCTATTGAGCCATATCGGTTTGAACCGTATGCAAGCGAAACCGACGAAAACGACACGACAGCCAGCGACACGGGAGAAAGCGAGGACGAATTCGGCGATCGCCTTCTAACCAACGATTGGTATGTGTTTGTTTGGCATTAAAGGAAACTAACAACTATGAACTAGGTTTACAGCATATGAAATACATTTGGCAACAACATGCACTTTGAGAGTGCAGACAGCCCAATTTTCATCAATTAATATATTCTGTAGACATACCCTCATCCGCTCTCTTTTCCTGGGGGTCTGGCGGCAGATTTCTTTGACTTTATGGTTGGAAATGCATCTGCTTTGAGTGTCGCAGGATATCCACACATTCTTGCCATCTCTGTCGTAGCATAGCTTTCGTCGGTAAAGTGTGCGGAACAAACGACTGACCATTTCGTCGGCTTTCCCCACAGCCTCGTATTTTGAACAAATTTCGTCCAATTTCTTGCCACTTTCGCATCTTTGGGCCACTGGTGCAACTTGAATCCGTCCCTGTTCGTGTTGTTACACCCTCCGACAACACACCGACGAAAGTGAGAAAATGGCGGATTGCTTCCTGATGTGAAGTCACGTTGTGACGTCATCGCTCCGAGAGCGAATAATAGAAAGGCGTTTAATTCGCCAAAATTCACCCATTTATAGTTCGGAAATCGGTTAAAAAAAGATATGGTCTTTTTTCTGCAACATCAAGGTATATATTGACGCTTACATAGGTCTGGTATAATGTTCCCCTTTAAGCGATTCAACAGATTACACATGTATTGAAACGGATGGTTGTAGTGTGGAGGCAGGTAGCGAAAACGAAATTGAAGAAGAAACTGAAGCTATTGAGCCATATCGGTTTGAACCGTATGCAAGCGAAACCGACGAAAACGACACGACAGCCAGCGACACGGGAGAAAGCGAGGACGAATTCGGCGATCGCCTTCTAACCAACGATTGGTATGTGTTTGTTTGGCATTAAAGGAAACTAACAACTATGAACTAGGTTTACAGCATATGAAATACATTTGGCAACAACATGCACTTTGAGAGTGCAGACAGCCCAATTTTCATCAATTAATATATTCTGTAGACATACCCTCATCCGCTCTCTTTTCCTGAAAGCTGGTCTGTCCAGTTTTGGAGTTGATGTCAGCAGGCCAGGGAAGCTAGGGTCGATATTCTTCTCTTGATCATCTTCGGTGGCATAAGGGACGGTGTGAGCCAAGACATCCAGGGGGTTTAGCTCGCTCGTCTGCGGGAACAAACTGCCGCCATTGCTTGCCGTGCTACCGAGGGCCTTTGTCCCTGAATTGCTCACACACTCCAGCAGATTCAATGGGGGTCTGGCGGCAGATTTCTTTGACTTTATCGTTGGAAATGCATCTGCTTTGAGTGTCGCAGGATATCCACACATTCTTGCCGTAGCATAGCTTTCGTCGGTAAAGTGTGCGGAACAAACGTCCAATTTCTTGCCACTTTCGCATCTTTGGGCCACTGGTGCAACTTGAATCCGTCCCTGTTCGTGTTGTTACACCCTCCGACAACACACCGACGAAAGTGAGAAAATGGCGGATTGCTTCCCGATGTGACGTCACAACGTCACATCCGAGAGCGAATAATAGAAAGGCGTTTAATTCGCCAAAATTCACCCATTTAGAGTTCGGAAATCGGTTAAAAAAATTTATGGTCTTTTTTCTGCAACATCAAGGTATATATTGACGCTTACATAGGTCTGGTGATAATGTTCCCCTTTAACATGCAACGTTGTGTCCTTGAGCAAGACACTTCACCCTTGCTCCTGATGGGCCGTGGGATGTGTGTGTGAATGGGTGAATGTGGAAATAGTGTCAAAGCGCTTTGAGTACCTTGAAGGTAGAAAAGCGCTATAAAAGTATAACCCATTTACCATTTATCTTTATCTCGGTATTTGTTAGCAAATAGTGAGGCCACTTTTAGTTCAGTTCTGTCCTTGTACAAAGTTTACCGTAAAAAATCAGTATTTATCTAAGTATTATGTAACACTGTCTGGATGATAGTTTTATCACACTTTTTTTGTTGACGGAGTCACTGCTGTTTTAGCAGTTTGTTAGCGCTAGCTCGCCGCTATGGCCTCCATTAGCTAACCTGTGCGTGTTTACAAATGTGGTCGTCCAGCTGTTAGGCGTGTGCTGCCTGACATTGTGTCGGGGAACAATGGTGGAGGTGTGGGAGTGTACAACACACCTGAGATGGTCTTCATGGCCGTGGTCCACATGTCACTGAACTGTCTCCTTGACTCTCACTCTTACATTATTCATCAGTGGCTGAACCACTACAGCAAGATCTGGGCTGACTCACTCTGACTTAGTGTGTGTGTGTGTGTGTGTGTGTGTGTGTGTGTGTGTGTGTGTGTGTGTGTGTGTGTGTGTGTGTGTGTGTGTGTGTGTGTGTGTGTGTGTGTGTGTGTGTGTGTGTGTGTGTGTTCTTGTATTCCTACCCTTCTTGAGACACGAAGAAGGAAAAGTAGTTTCCATATGTGAACAAGTGATGACATAAATCAATAACATTGCATCTAATAGACAATGTCTCATTTGTGGTGACATCTATCAAAATGAGGTTGGTCCCAAAAAGGAGGGACTGTTCACTTTGACTGTGTGTCGCTTTTAAAAGTGCTCCCCCTCTGGTCAACTTATGAAATAACAAGTGTGTGTAAAAATTTGAAGTGCTCCTTTTCTGGTCAACATATGAAATAACAAGTGTGTGTAAAAATTTGAAGTGCTCTCCCTCTGGTCAACATATGAAATAACAAGTGTGTGTAAGAAATTGAAATGCGCCCCCTTTGGCCAAAATTAATTTTTTTTAAAAGATATATATATATATATATATATATATATATATATATATATATATATATATATATATATATATATATATATATATATATATATATATATATATATATATACAGTATATGTATATAGAGATATACTGTAATAACTTGAAGTAAATAATGAAGATTATTTTATTTTATTTTTTAATCAATTAACTAAAAGCAGTCTTTTTCTCACAATGTGTCGACTTTTTTCTTATAAAATTGGGAACAATTTCTCATGTTCTTTCTGTTTATGTAACATTGCAATATTTTCTTGTAAAATGATTATTTTTTTAATGTAAAATGGTGACATTGGTCACATAAAATTCAGACTTTTATCACAATATTGCCCGTTTTTTTTGTTGTCCTTGTAAAATAGTGAAAAACAATTTGGTAAAATGGTGACTTTTGTCATCATTTTGCCAAGCACAATTCTGATTATTATTATAGTATTGCCAAAATTTTAAGTTTTATTCTAAAATTGTGACTTTTTTCGATTAAAATTACGACTCTTTTCATAAAATTGCCAACATTTCAAGCTTTTCTTGTAAAATTGCGACTGTTATTGAGTAAAATTACAACTTTTATCATAATATTGAACAAATGTTCAGTTTTTCTTGTCAAATTTTGACTTGCATTGAGTAAAATTCCGACTTTTATTATAATACTGCCAAAATTATAAGTTTTACTTGTAAAATGCCAACTCATTTTTCACAACAAGCTTTTTTATATTTGCATAGTGTGTCCATCCATCCATCCATTTTCTACCGCTTGTCCCTTTTGGGGTCGTATATATTATTAATGTTGTAAATACACATCTTTATAAATCTAGAAAGGCTGGTCCTAAACTAAAGAGGGAGGCATTTTTCTCAGGTCTCAAGAAGGTCAGAAATACAAGAATGTGTGTGTGTGTGTGTGTGTGTGTGTGTGTGTGTGTGTGTGTGTGTGTGTGTGTGTGTGTGTGTGTGTGTGTGTGTGTGTGTGTGTGTGTGTGTGTGTGTGTGTGTGTGAGTCACTCAGTGCTTTTAGACGGATGACAAGGTCTGCAGCAGAGGTTTTACACTAGAAAAATAGCCTCTTCGATTAGATTACGTCATGAAAAACATTCCCTTTCTCTCTCTTTCTTTCACCTTCCTCTCTCCTCTACATCTCTCTTTTCTTCTTGCACACACACACACACACACACACACTTACGCTAACATGATGATCAACAAATGGGGTGAGACCCACGTGGAGTGTGCAGTGGAGATGTAGGACATCACAAGAATGATGGTTTAATGTTTCACTGCCTTTTATTGTGCTGCAATCCAACACTGCACATGGAAGCTGATATCAACATTTTCCTCTGCTGCAATGTTGGAGGTGTGGTCCTTCTGAGGGCCCGAGCAGGAGAGCCAGACCCGCAAGGGCCCTGTTGACACTGCCGTGTTTGTACTTTGCCTTTTTGAGGCCCTTAATATACACAAAGAGTCCCCATATTTTGCAAGTATGGCAAAAAAAATTATAGTTTGGGGGTTCCGAAAATTTAATGTCAAAATTAGCTCTCTAGCGCCACCTTTTTGAGGCCCTTGACATGCACAAAAAGGCCCATATTTTGCAGTTATGGCAAAAAAAAATTATAGTTTGTGGGTTCCAAAAATGTAATTTCAAAATTAGCTCTCTAGCGCCACCTTTTTGAGGCCCTTAACATGCACAAAAAGTCCCCATATTTTATGTGGCTATAATAATAATAATAATAAATTAATTATTTTTGGTGTAGAATCTTATTGTGTGATTGTTTGGACATTCACACGATAATAATCATAATAATATTAATATTAATAATAATAATAAAAATAATAATAAAAATTGGTGTAGAATCTTATTGTGTGAATGTTTGGACATTCACACAATAATAATCATAATAATAGTAATAATAATAATAATAACAATTAGACGAACTTTGGTGTAAAATCTTATTGTGTGAATGTTTGGACAGTCACACAAAAACAAACAAAAAACAACAACAATAATAATAATAATAATAATAATAATAATAAATACATGATTTTCTGGTGTAGAATCTTATTGTGTGAATGTTTGAACATTCACAAAATAATAATATTAATAATAATAATAATAATAATAATAATAAATAGATGATTTTCTGGTGTAGAATCTTATTGTGTGAATGTTTGGACATTCACACAATAATAATCATAATAATAGTAATAATAATAATAACAATTAGATGATTTTTGGTCTAAAATCTTATTGTGTGAATGTTTGGACATTCAGACAATAATAATAATAATAATAATAATAATAATAATAATAAATAGATGATTTTCTGATGTATTATCTTATTGTGTGAATGTTTGGACATTCACACAATAATAATAATAATAATAATAATAACAATTAGATGATTTTCTGGTGTAGAATCTTATTGTGTGAATGTTTGGACATTCACACAATAATAATAATAATAATAATACTAATAATACTAATAACAATTAGATGATTTTTTTGTGTAAAATCTTATTGTGTGAATGTTTGGACATTCACACAATAATAATAATAATAACAATAATAATAATAATAATAATAATAATAATAATAATAATAATAATAATAATAAATAGAAAATGTTTCTGGTGTACAATCTTATTGTGTGAATGTTTGGACATTCACACAATAATAATAATAATAATGATAGTAATAATAATAATAATAATAACAATTAAATGATTTTTGGTGTAAAATCTTATTGTGTGAATGTTTGGACATTCACACAATAATACTACTACTACTACTACTACTAATAATAATAATAATAATAATAATAATAATAATAATAAATAGATGATTTTCTGGTGTAGAATCTTATTGTGTGAATGTTTGGACATTCACACAATAATAATCATAATAATAGTAATAATAATAACAATTAAATGATTTTTGGTGTAAAATCTTATTGTGTGAATGTTTGGACATTCACACAATAATAATAATAATAATAATAAACAGATGATTTTCTGGCATATAATCTTATTGTGTGAATGTTTGGACATTCACACAATAATAATAATAATAATAACAATTATTATTATTATTATTATTATTATTATTGTAATTATTATTACTATAAGTATAATAATAATAATTATAATAATAACACTTGGACTCCATCCATCCATCCATCCATGGATGGACTTTCACACAATTACTTGAATGTAAAAGCTACAGTAATTTATTGATGCATATTACTTCCAGACTTTGGTGGGCCACATAAAATGATGCGTCGGGCCAGATGTGGCCCCCGGCCCTTGAGTTTGACACCTGGTGGTATTTCCTCTGGGAGAACTGAAGTGTGTGTTTAGAATCCTGACACAGATGAGATGTTCCACACTATTGTGGAGGACGCTCTTCTCTCCTGGGAAGTCCTTGGAGACATTTAATCAACAGATGAATCTTTGTTACAGAGCATTGTTGAGATAACAATACTTGTTACAGAGCATTGTTGAGATAACAATACTTGTTAAAGATCATTGTTGAGATAACAATACTTGTTACAGAGCATTGTTGAGATAACAATACTTGTTACAGATCATTGTTGGGATAATAATACTTCAAACTGAACAATATTTATTTTCATCAGATTTCCCTTCCTCTCCGCACGGGGGAATTCCATGGAGGGTCATTGAGGGTTTCCATAGCAACAGCAACATCTATTTTGACCCACCCACATGTTTTCTGTTCATGAAGATATATTTCTTTTTTAATTGTTTTATGACTTTTCACGGTAAAAAAAAAATGGTGTGGACTGAGAAAAAAGGTTAGAGTGAAGAAAAGGTGTGGCGTATAATCCTCATCTTCCACTGGAGTATAATGTTTCTCACACTCATTAGATCGGGGAGTGTCGTATTCCTCTTCTCTTCCTATCCCTCCCATCATAACTGCCTCGTTTGTTTGGGTCTGGGCTCCTTCTTGAATTCCACAGAGCGAGTTATTTAGATGAGGTCTGAGATTCGTGGGAAGGGCGTAAAAGCACGAAATGATGGCTAATAAGGAAAGGAGTGAGATATAAACGGGAGAGAGGAGGAGAATGCAATAAATGTCCTCTCAAACACTGATCAGTTTAGCTTCCTTGCCCCTCCCTCTTCTGTGTGTGTGTGTGTGTGCGTGTGTGCGTGTGTGTGTGTGTGTGTGTGTGTGTGTGTGTGTGTGCGTGTGTGTGTGTGTGTGCGTGTGTGTGTGTGTGTGTGTGTGTGTGTGTGTGTGTGTGTGTGTGTGTGTGTGTGTGTGTGTGTGTGTGCAATGAACCAAGACGCACACAGAATAGTACATTTAAGTAAAATACTAGTTTAGTACAGTATAGTGGTACTATATATATATATATATATATATATATATATATATATATATATATATACATATATATATATATATATATATATATATATATATACATATATATATATATATATATATATATGTGTGGGAAAAAAATCACAAGACTACTTCATCTCTACAGGCCTGTTTCATGAGGGGGTTCCCTCAATCATCAGGAGATTTTAATGGGAGCATTCACATACCATGGTTTATATAGGGCACAGAGTGGGTGGGTACAGGCTGGTGTAGGGGCGTGGTGATTGGCTCATGTGTTACCTAGGAGGTGTTTCCGTCTGTGGCGGCATGCTGATACAATTTCGCTGCGCTTGTTGAGGGATGACAGGTCTGGACGGTATATGATAAACAGTTTCTCTTTCAAGCATAGGTTGCATCTTTTATTACCACTATTGTAAGGTGTGCTGGATGCAAGAATTTGCCATGTTATTGAATATTCAACATTATTGTCTTTGAGGTCCCAAATGTGTTTGCTGAGTTCTGTGGTATTCCGCAGGTTTTGGTTCCTGAAAGAAGCCTTGTGATTGTTCCATCTGGTTTTAAACTTTCCCTCGGTTAATCCTACATATGTGTCGGATGTGTTAATGTCCTTGCGTGTTACCTTAGATTGGTAGACAACTGATGTTTGTAAGCACCCCCCGTTGAGAGGGCAATCAGGTTTCTTGCGGCAGTTGCAGCCTTTGTTGGTTTTGGGGTCGCTCTGTCTGGGGGCCGACGGTATATATATATATATATATACATATATATATATATATATATATATATATATATATATATATATATATATATATATATAGCAGTACTAGTATAGTGTCAGGGTACTAAATTAAGGAAAAACCGTACTATTGTCACGGCTGTTTACCATATATATATATATATATATATATATATATATATATATATATATATATATATATATATAGCAGTACTAGTATAGTGTCAGGGTACTAAATGAATGAAAAACAGTACTATTGTCACGCCTATTTACACCAAGCCGTGTCCTTTTTTTGGTTAGTTCCTGACCTGCGCTTTTATTTTGGTGACTTTTCGTGTTGTGTTGGTGTTTTTTCGTGACCGCTTCACACCTCTGTTCCCCCTCACCTGCGGCCACCTACTATTCAGGCCCGCCTCGCCCCCAAGTCACTTCTTGAGTGTTGTTAGATGTTTGCTGGCTCCAGTTCTCCTGTTTGCCTGCCTGATTCCTTCGGACATTAAAAGTCATGTTTTCCTGCCAGCTCCGCATCCTGGGGTCCGTCACTTCCTGACAACTACACTCTGAATGAAAAGTACCAGTACCCCATTTTTTTTCTTTTTTAACGGGCATGGCGGCGCGTCGTCACGTCATGACGTTGCTGGTTTTACGAGCAGAGGAGCATGTTGGGCAGCGCACACACACAGAGTACTTACAAGCAGACACACTGTGTAGACAGAAAAGGGAGAATGGACGCATTCCAGCCCCAGTCGGCAGTGTTTTAGCTACTTCTAAATCACTAATCTGTCACGGCGCGGATTCGAACCCGTGTTTCTCATAATTCTGAGTGTCACAATTCCTCCTCTGGCTGCTCACGCTGGGCAGCGACAAGGCTGCAGGCAATCACTCATCAGCACACCTGGGCTTGACGAGAGGGAGCGGCATAAAGAGACAGCGAAGCCAGGAGACCTTTGCCAGAACGTAGCCAATCTCACCTGAGTAAGCATCACGTCTGGCACCTCTCCCTCGTTCCTTGCTCGCCTTCATTGTGCTCTGCCTCGTTCCTGTCTTGATGTTCTTTGTGTCTTCCACAGTGTCTTCCGTGATCGTGTCTTGCCTCACGACCTCCTCCCGGATTGTTGCTTGCCTTCCCCGATCCTTGACCACTGTTTGGACCTCGACATCGTTGCCTCTCTCCAGCCCCCAACTGCTTGCCTTCCTGCTGACTACCCCTTCGCCTTCCCCTTTGGATTTGACGAAAGATACATCCAACACGCACCGACAACACCCTCTGGTAAATTCTACATTGTTAATTCCACACATCGTCTGCATTCACTCACTAGTGGTAGCATACACATCCCACACATTCATCAAAGGTTTAAATAAACCTTCAAAAACGCAGTTCTGCCTTGGTGTCGCCTTCTTCCCTTTGCCTAGTACACAACATAATCCTGGTCTCCATGGCGACAAATAAAATAAGTTTATTACAAGTACCATTATCACTGGAGGACGAGGAATATCTAAACATGCTTCACTACACACCATAGGAGGATACAATAGCTAACAGCAAGCTAGCACCTCTGAATGTAAATAAATGCCATAGTGGATCTACACCTGACATCCACTGTAATGATACCAAGTACAGGGGCGTATCTAGTCGATACTACTATGATTACATCAATATTTTTTTTCCTTTTTAAAAAAATTCATATTATGTTTATAAAGTCAGTAAATACGTCCCTGGACACATGAGGACTTTGAATATGACCAATGTATGATCCTGTAACTACTTGGTATCGGATCCATACCTGAATGTGTGGTATCATCCAAAACTAATGTCAAGTATCAAAGAAGAGAAGAATAAGTGATTATTACATTTTAACAGAAGTGTAGATAGAACATGTTACAACAGAAAATATTAACAGTCAATGAACAAGTGGATTCATAATCATTTTTTACAGTTTGTCCCTCATAATGTGTACAAAATAATAAATGACACAATATGTTATTGCAAACGTCAGCAGACTAATTAGGAGTCTTTGTTTGTTTACTTACTACTAAAAGACAAGTTGTCTAGTATTTTATTTAAGGACTAAATGACAATAATAAACATATGTTTCATGTACCCGAACATTTTTTGTTACAATAAAGACAATAATGACATTTTTTGGGGTCCCCTTTACTTAGAAAAGTATGAAAAATACATTTTGGTACCGGTACCAACATATTGGTATAGGGACCGCCCTAGTGTACCCCAAAACTCCACAGGTCCAGTGTGTGACATTATGTCTCCATGCTAGTTCCATCTTCACATCAGTCTATAATCACCACACTAAAGACGTGCTAATAGCTAAAGTGCTGGAAGAAACAAGAGAGTGAGACAGTCCACAAATGTCAATTAGTGAGGAGCTTAAGTGGGCCCCCCCCTTAACGGGTCCCAGGCCATAAAGACATTTACTGTACAAAGCGTCTTGCATTACTGGGGCCAACAGAACCACAACCACTGGAGTGTTGATCAGTCTGCACCTGGTCACACAATGTTGCACAGGAACGCAACATGACACATCCATATTTTTTGGACCCCAAAAGCAGTGAAGTTGTCACGTTGTGTAAATGGTAAATAAAAAGAGAATACAACAAATCCTTTTCAACTTATATTCAATTGAATAGACTGCAAAGACAAGATACTTAACGTTGGAACTGGTAAACTTTATTATTTTTTGCGGTTATTTGCTCATTTGGAATTTGATGCCTGCGACATGTTTCCAAAGAAGCTGGCACAAGTGGCAAAAAAAGAGTGAGAAAGTTGAGGAATGCTCATCAAAGACTTATTTGGAACATCCCACAGGTGAACAGGCTAATTGGGAACAGGTGGGTGCCATGATTGGGTATAAAAGCAGCTTCCATGAAATGCTCAGTCGTTCACAAACAAGGACGGGGCGAGGGTCACCACTTTGTCAACAAATGCCTGAGCAAATTGTTTAAGAACAACATTTCTCAAGTTATCGCTAGGAATTTAGGGATTTCACCATCTACGCTCCGTAATATCATCAAAAGGTTCAGAGAATCTGGAGAAATCACTGCACGTAAGCCATGATATTACAGACCTCGGATCCCTAAGGTGGTACTGCATCAAAAAGCCACATCAGTGTGTAAAGAATATCACCACATGGGCTAAGGAACACTTCAGAAAACCACTGTCAGTAACTACAGTTGGTCGCTACATCTGTAAGTGCAAGTTAAAACTCTACTATGCAAAGCCAAAGCCGTTTATCAACAACACCCAGAAACGCCGCCGGCTTCGCTGGGCCCGAGCTCATCTAAGATGGACTGATGCAAAGTGGAAAAGTGTTCTGTGGTCTGACGAGTCCGCATTTCAAATTGTTTTTGGAAACTGTGGACGTCGTGTTCTCCGGAACAAAGAGGAAAAGAACCATCCGGATTGTTCTAGGGTGAAAGTGTAAAAGGCAGCATGTGTGATGGTATGGGGTGTATTAGTGCCCAAGACATGGGTAACTTACACATCTGTGAAGGCACCATTAATGCTGAAAGGTTTTGGAGCAACATATGTTGCCATCCAAGCAACGTTATCATGGACGCCCCTGCTTATTTCAGCAAGACAATGCCAAGACACGTGTTACCACAGCGTGGCTTCGTAGTAAATGAGTGTAGGTACTAGACTGGCCTGCCTGTAGTCCAGACATTGAACATGTGTGAAGGCTAAAATATGAGAATGGGAAAGAATTCCACTTCAAAAATGTGTCTCCTCAGTTCCCAAACCTTTACTGGGTGTTGTTAAAAGGAAAGGCCATGTAACACACTGGTAAAAATGCCTTTTTTGCAATGTGTTTCTGCCATTAAATTCTAAGTTCATGATTATTTGCAAAAAACACTAAAGTTTCTCAGTGTGAACATGAAATATCTTGTCTTTGCAGTATATTCAATTTAATATAAGTTAAATAAATGTAATATAAGTTGAAAGGGATTTGTTGTATTCTCTTTTTATTTACCATTTACACAACGTGACAACTTCACTGCTTTTGGGCCTTTGTAGAATATGCTTGTGAGCAACACTAAAACTCCCTAAAACCATTTAGTGGTCAATTGTACGGAATACGTACTGTACTGTGCAATCTACTAATAAAAGTTTCAATCAAAATTCAATCAATCAATCCCTGAGCACTCAGTGTAACGCAGTTAAAAATGCACTTTATTAATATTTACGTAACCTATTTTTATGGACTTGCCTCTTTGTGATGTTCAGTTCCTGTTATAAGCTGTTATGCAGTATATGCCTTGAGCTCTTATTTTGAAGGCGCTAAGAGCGGAAGTGGTGACACGTTGTGGTGGAGCGGAGTTTTGAAAACAAACTAAATAAAGTGGTCCTCGTGTAAAACAGGAGCCTCCGTGTTTGTTATTTTCTAGTGTTATACAGTATAGGCGACATATATAAACTCTCGGTAACATTTTATATAAGTATTGTGTGGTGTGAATATTTATCTCAAACAGTTCTTTATATTTGTCGAATGACCGTTATTTTATTTTACTTCCGGTCATTGCACGACGTCAGGCTTCCGTAGTTTCCTGTAGCTCCTCCCCTTCCTCCTCACTTCCTGCTACCGGTGAGTTTGTGTCCAAATTGTCTTGTCGTTTTCTAACAAAAACGAACGGTTTATTTTTGTAATTCTTGCTGTACATGGTTTACTTTTTATGTAACCTTGAGATATCAAGTGTTCTTGTGTGGTTTGAACCGCTACTTTGAGCGTGGCAAGTGTTGTTTGAGTGAGACGTATTGGCGCGATTTGTTTGAAGCGGTCTTCTTTCATGTCACGTGACCAACACATTACGTCGTCTGTGTCCTGTTGGTTAAAATAAGTATGTTTTATTTATGTAGGAAACGAAATGGTACAAAGAGGGACTTTATGTGGTTTTTACTTCATTTTCAGGTATGTTTAATACTGTCAATGTTGCTGTTTATTTAACTCTTTCCCCACGCAGTTCTTCATTTTGGCCGCTAGTCGGCAGTGTTGACTTTTTGCATCTTATATTGAGTCAATGCTGTGTAATAATAGTGTGTATTATATTATATTGTATTATATTATATTATCTTAAACGACAGCAGTTTCTTTTATGATATTATTTTCTAATTATTTTAGCTAGCCATTACTTATTTTCTAAGTCACAGGTGTCAAACTCATCTGGAAATATGTGTCACTAAAGTGCTTCATATTTTCTCATTAAATGTCATTGATTTTTTTCATTTTAACAGAAAAAATATATGCGTCCCAGGTATGCTCCCTTCCTTGGGCCGCTTCCTTAGTTCGATGGCCTCCTTAATCCATCGTTTGAATTTGTCACTTTCTGGGCCGATGATTTTGCCGTTGTCCCGGTCAATGATATATATTGCAGTGCTCTGATATACAGCTTGAAATTGCATACCTTTTAAACTTGAATAGTATCTAATAGTGCAACAAATATTACAGTATGTTATCATACTTCCCAAGCATGTTTTTGTCTAAATAAAAATACTTCACTTTACAGCAAACTACCCATCAAGTTAATAAAAATGACAATACATTTTACATTGTTCTTTACAGCATATTGTTGTAAATTAAAAAAAATTGCTACTGTTTTTTTCCGTTAAAATTCTGTTGACTGAGCTGCCAGTTTTTGACTGTAAAATCTACGCTTGTTGTTTTTAACGGTGTATTACTGTAAATGGAAAGACGCTACATTTGTTTTTACGGTAGAAAAACTGGCAGCTAAAATGCCAGAATAAAAAAATAACTTGTACTGTTTTTCCACGAACAATATAATGTTGTAAAAACAATGTACATTTAACACAATCATTCTGGCAACTAAGCTGCCAGCTTTTTACGTAAAAACACAATTTTACAGTAAAATTGTGTAAAAGTAAAGTTTTTACTGTAAAAGCAGTTCTTAATTTTGGCCGCTAGTCGGCAGTGTTGACTTTTTGTATCTTATATTGAGTCAATGCTGTATAATGACAGTGTGTATTATATTATATTATTTTATATTATCTTAAACGACAGCAGTTATTTTTATAAGATTATTTTCTAATTATTTTAGCTAGCTATTAGGGCGTTACACTATTTATTTTCTAAGTCAAAGGTGTCAAACTCATCTGGCCCGCAAACACCTGGAAATAGGTGTAACTAAAGTACTTCATATTTTCTCACTAAATGTCATTGATTTTTTCATTTTGACAGAAAAAACATATGCGTCCCAGGTGTGCTCCCTCCCTTGGGCCGCTTCCTTAGTTCGATGGCCTTAATCCCTCGTTTGAATTTGTTACTTTCTGGGCCGATGATTTTGCCGCTGTCCCGGTCCATGATGTGGTTATTTATATCGCAATGATCTGATATACTGCTTGAAATTGCATACCTTTTAAACTTGAATAGTATCTAATATTGCAACAAATATTACAGTATGTTATCATACTTCCCAAGCATGTTTTTGTCTAAATAAAAATACTTCACTTTACAGCAAAGTACCCATCAAGTTAATAAAAATGACAATACATTTTTACATTGTTCTTTACAGCATATTAATGTAAATTTAAAAAACTACTACTGTTTTTTTCCGTTAAAATTCTGTTGACTGAGCTGCCAGTTTTTACTGTAAAACCTGCGCTTGGTGTTTTTAACGGTGTATTACTGTAAATGGAAAGATGGTGCATTTGTTTTTATGGTAGAAAAACTGGCAGCTAAGTTGCCAGAATAAAAAAAGAACTTGTATAGTTTTTCCATGAACAATATAATGTTGTAAAAACAATGTACATTTAACACAATCATTCTGGCAACTAAGCTGCCAGCTTTGTACGTAACACCCCCCCAAAAAACCCACAATTTTACAGTAAAATTGTGTAAAAGTAGTTTTTACTGTGAAAGCCGTTCTTAATTTTGGCCGCTAGTCGGCAGTGTTGACTTTTTGCATCTTATATTGAGTCAATGCTGTATAATGACAGTGTGTATTATATTATATTATTTTATATTATCTTAAACGACAGCAGTTATTTTTATAAGATTATTTTCTAATTATTTTAGCTAGCTATTAGGGCGTTACACTATTTATTTTCTAAGTCACAGGTGTCAAACTCATCTGGCCCGCAAACACCTGGAAATAGGTGTCACTAAAGTACTTCATATTTTCTCGCTAAATGTCATTGATTTTTTCATTTTGACAGAAAAAACATATGCGTCCCAGGTGTGCTCCCTCCCTTGGGCCGCTTCCTTAGTTCGATGGCCTCCTTAATCCCTCGTTTGAATTTGTTACTTTCTGGGCCGATGATTTTGCCGCTGTCCCGGTCCATGATGTGGTTATTTATATCGCAATGATCTGATATACTGCTTGAAATTGCATACCTTTTAAACTTTAATAGTATCCAATTTTGCAACAAATATTACAGTATATTATCATACTTACCAACATGTTTTTGTCTGAACAAAAATACTTCACTTTACAGCAAACTACCCATCAAATTAATAAAAATAAAAATACATTTTTACGTTGTTCTTTACAGCATATTACTGTGATCTGTAAAAAAAAAACTACTACTGTTTTTTGCGTTAAAATTTTGTTGACTGAGCTGTCAGGTTTTGACTCTAAAATCTAAGGTTGTTGTTTTTAATGGTGTATTACTGTAAATGGAAAGACGGTACATTAGTTTTTTACGGTAGAAAAACTGGCAGCTAAGTTGCCAGAATAAAAAAAAAAACTTGTACAGTTTTTCCATGAACAATATAATGTTGTAAAAACCAATGTCGATTTAAAACAATCATTCTGCTAACAACCCTCCCAAAAACACTATTTTACAATAAAATTGTTTAAAAGTAAAGTTTTCACTGTAAAATCAGTTTCACCACTGCCAGGAGAAACCCATATTTATTCTCAAGTATGTATTGGGCATTTTCAAGTGCGTTGACCAATGAGCTCTCTTGGGTACGATTTTAAAAAAATAAAAAATGTTAGATTGCTTACATTAACATGCTAACAGGTGAATAGCTAGCATACTTCTAAGATGGAGGCAAGTAACACAATACATGTTTATTAGGTTAAAAAATACAAAACTAGGTCAAAATGCTTGCATAAAACATTAGCATGGTAACAGTGAAACAGCTAGCATACTTTTAAGATGGCGCCAAGTACCGGAATCCATGATTATTAGGTTTAAAACATACAAAATTAGCTAAAATTTTAGCGTGCTAATATTAACATGTTAAAACTAGCATGCTGACAGATGAGAAGCTAGCATACTTTTACGATTGCATCAAGTAACAGAATCCATGGTTATGAGGTTAAAAAGTTTAAAATTAGCTAAAATGTTAGCATGGTAACAGCAGAACAGCTAGCATACTTATAAAATGGCACAAAGTTCTCGAATCCATGATTATTAGGTTTAAAATGTACAAAATTTGCTAAAATGTTAGTGCGTTAATATTACAATGTTAAAACTAGCATGCTGACAGATGAGAAGCTAGCATATTTTTAAGATGGCACCAAGTAACGGAATCCATGGCTATGAGGTTAAAAATGACAACATTAGCCAAAATGCTAGCATGAAATGTTAGCATGGTCACAGGAGAACAGCTAGCATACTTATAAGATGGCACCAAGTACTGGAATCCCTGATTATTAGGTTTAAAACATACAAAATTAGCTCAAATGTTAGCGTGCTAATATCAACATGTTATAACAAGCATGCTGACAGATGAGAGGCTAGCATACTTTTAAGATGGCGCCAAGTAACGAAATCCATGACTGTTGGGATAAAAAGTACAACATTAGATCAAATGCTAGCATAAACTGTTAGCATGCTAACAGGGGAATAGCTAACATACTTCTAAGATGGCACCATGTAACAAAATACTTGATTATTTGGTTTAAAATGGAAAACAATTGCTAAAATGCTAGCATAAAACTTTAGCATGCTAATATTAGCACATTATTAGCATGTTAACAGGTGAAAGGCTAGCATACTTTTAAGATGGCGCCAAGTAGCGGAATCCATGACTTTTAGGTTAAAAAGTGAGGAATTAGATGTAATGCTAGCATGAAACATTAACATGCTAACATTAACATAGGGACAGGGGAACAGCTAGCATACTTCCAAGATGGCGCCATGTAATAACATTTATGAGCTGAACATGTTGGTGTTAGAACTAATTGAATTGGTTGAGAAATGTGGGAATTGTGGAACTCATTTCAGTGGGAATTTCCTGGTAATTTGGGAATTTCGGGAGAAGCAGGAATTTGTTGAAGGCGATAAATAGCATGAACGTCCTAAATGAGCTGAGTTGGTAAAGAAATGTTAGCAGTGACAATTTATAATTGAACAATAGTGTTACAGAAATTCGTCAATTTCCAGGAAAACCGGAATTAGGTTTGGGACTTGGGAAAGTGTTAGTTCGATTGTCCAGGATGAGTGGAATGTGTTGATGTTGGAATGCTTTCAACAGCTTGAAAAATGTATGATTTGTGCAACTTGGAAAAATGTCCCATTCATTTCAATTGAAACTTCCTGGAAATTTAGGAATTTCGAGAAAAGTGGGAATTTTTTTGAAAATGATTAGGAGCATGAATGTCCAAAATGGATGAATTAGTTAGTGTTGGAATTGTTTAAATCGGTCAAGAAATGTTAAGTAGTAACCGTTTTTTAAATGACAAATTGTATTGGGGAATTCCTGGAATTTTGGGAAAACCTGGAATGTTTCAAGTTCTTAAACCAACTTGTTTTTTTGTCCTGACTAAGAGGAATGTTTTGACGGTTGAAATGAGATGAAAAATGTAAAAGGAATAGTCAAACAAAAAAGGTTGAAATAGGGTTAGAAAAAAAGGAATTCCTGGAAATTTGTTGAACATGTAAAAATGATAGTTTGAATTTCCAGGATGAATTGAATGTGTTGAAGGTGGAATGGTTTGAATAGGTTGAAAAATGTGGGAATTGTGAAAGTTTGGAAAATGGCCAATTCATTTTGAATGGGAAAATGTCCCTAAAAACTGGGAATTTTTGGAAATCTGAGAATTTTTTTGTACAATTATTGAAGTAGAGCACACCATTCCTGAACTGGCTGAATATTTGGAAGTGGGAACGCTTTGAATCAGATAAAAAATGTCCCGTTCATTTCAATGGGAATTTCTTGGAAATTTGGGGAAAAGCGGGAAGTTTTTTTGAAGATGTTAAAAAGCTTGAATGTTGTGAATCAGTTTGGTTGGTGTTGGAATTTTTCAAATCGGTCGACAAATGTTGAAGTAGTAACATTTTTAATTGAGAAATTGTATTCTGGAATTTTGGGAAACCTGGAATTTTTCCATTAAAAAAAAAACTTCGTTTTTTTTGTCCTGATTAAGAGGAACGATTTGACGGTGGAATGGTTGAAAAATGTGGAAGGAGTAGTCGACAGAAAATAGGGTTTGAAAAAATGGATTTCCTGGATTTTTTTGAACTTGTAAAATGATAGTTTGAATTTCCAGGATGAATGGAATGTGTTGAAGGTGGAATGGTTTGAATAGGTTGGAAAATGTGGGAATTGTGGAAGTTTGGAAAATGGCCGATTCATTTTGAATGGGAAAATGTCCCTAAAAACTGGGAATTTTTGGAAATCTGAGATTTTTTTAAATTATTGAATTAGAGCACACCATTCCTGAACTGGCTGAATATTTTGAAGTGGGAACGCTTTAAATCGGATAAAAAATGTCCCATTCATTGGGGAAAAGCAAGATTTTTTTTTTTAAATGTTAAAAAATGTGAATGTTGTGAATGAATTTGGTTGGTGTTGGAATTTTTCAAATCGGTCGAGAAATGTTGAAGTAGTAACATTTTTAATTGAGAAATGGTATTACGGAATTCCTGGAATTTTCTGGAAAACTGGGAATTTTTCCATTAAAAAAAGCAACTTTGTTTTTTGTCCTGATTAAGAGGAATGGTTTTAAGGTGGAATGGTTGAAGTGGGTTGAAAAATGTGGAAAGGAGTAGTCGACAGAAAAAAGGGTGAATATAGGGTTTGAAACAATTGAATTCCTGGAATTTTTTTGAACTTGTAAAATGATAGTTAGAATTTCCAGGATGAGTGGAATGTGTTGAAGGTGGAATGGTTTGAATCGGTTGAAAAATGTGGGAATTGTGAAAGTTTTGGAAAATCATTTTGAATGGGAAAAATGTCCTGGAAAACCTGAAATCTGGGAATTTTTGGAATTTGTCAAGGGAAAGCCGGTGATTCCCAAATAGGCTGAACAGTTTGAAGTTGGAAGGGTTTTGAATTGGATAAAAAAAATGTGGGAGTTGTGGAACTTTGAAGAATGTCCCATTCTTTTCAATGGGAATTTCATAGAAATTTGTGGAAAAGCGGGAATTTTTTTTAAAAATGTTAAAACATTTGAATGTTGTGAATGAGTTTAGTTGGTGTTGGAATTTTTCAAATCTGTCGAGAAATGTTGAAGTAGTAACATTTTTAATTGAGAAATGGTATTACGGAATACCTGGAATTTCGTGAAAACTGGGAATTTTTCCATTTAAAAAAAATAGTTTTTTGTCCTGATTAAGAGGAATGATTTCACAGTGGAACGGTTGAAGTGGGTTGGAAAAATGTGGAAGTAGTCGACAGAAAAAAGGGTGAAAATAGGGTTTGAAAAATGGAATTCCTGGAATTTTTTTTAACTTGGAAAAATGAGAATTTAGAATTTCCAGGATGAGTGGAATATGTTGAAGGTGGAATGGTTTGAATAGGTTGAAAAATGTAGGAATGGTGGAAGTTTGAAAAATGGCCAATTTGTTTAAATGGGAAAATGTCTTGGAAAACCTGGAAATGTGGGAATTTTGGGAATTTGTCAAAGTTAAGCCGGCGATTCCCAAATAGGCTGAACAGTTTGAAGTTGAAAGGGTTTGAATCGGGTGAAAAATGTGGAAGGTAGAGCGTGGCAAAATCTAGAGAAGAAGATGTTGAATAAATAGATGAATGTTGGTGTATAAAAGCATAATGTTTGGAACATTCACACAATGATATTGATAAGATGGATGTATCATTAATATGTTGCATATATAATTAATATAATTGTATATTAAGTGTATGTAAAAGTGTGACTCCTACATTTACTTCCTTGACGACCTTCTTAAAATGTTGTCATCAAGCAGATAAAATGCACCAAACATGATAAGTGTGGAGAGTGTTTGGAATTTTTCCCATCATGCATTGCAGTGGATTTAAATGGTTGTCATTTTGAAGTTTTCATGGCAAATGGACATTTGACATAATACTCACAAAGTTCAGTGAGCAGGTGGTGTTATGTGTGTTGACTTACATGTTAGTTGCTTCTTCTTTTTTTCCACCATGACTAAGGAAGGTTGTTTAGATTGTGTCATATAAGTAAATTCTGTGCTCTTTAATCCAAGTGCTTATTAGGGGCATTGATGTGATTTACTCACATTGTCAGCAAACATGTAGGATACACAACCTGCCTTTTATTTATACTTCTTTTATATCCAATTTATTTTTGATGTTTTATTTGTGTATATGTTTCTATATTGTTAAATAAAATGCTACACATTTTTTAGCTGAGGGAAAATTCAAAGTGATGGAATACTCTCAATAGAAACTATAAATGAATCTGATCCACATCTTATTGTTTAACAGACACCAGTGATTGTTACCTTAATAAAATACAAAAAGTCATTAAATAACGAGCCATTATTTTGAAGGGCTCTCCTCCCTTCAAAGAGCCATAAATCCCATCTCTGTGAAATATTTGCTTTTTTGGGGGCTCTGCAAAGAAAGTAAACCACAAGAGAATTGAAGTGACATTTTCATAAATCATATTTGCAGCTGTGTTTATTTTCAAATTGACCAAGAGGGGGCGGGGCGGTTATAATAATAGCTTCTTTTTTTCTTTTTCAACTTGAAAATATTGATGATTAATAGTACATTTGACTTTGGGCTAGTTGAGAGGAGCACACACACACACACACACACACACACACACACACACATACAGTACAGAAAAGCATAGCACCGTTTTACACTGAATACAGAGTTTTGTATACAAACAACCAAATCTGCAAGGGGGGGTACATGGGGGGGGGGACTCGCTGTCTTGTCAGTGATTTCATAAATCATACACATCAACATTAAAAAATAAAAATATCTGTTTTCGGGAAATAAGTACTAGTCGTCTTTTAAAACCTGTTCATAAAATTATTATATTCTAGGTTTTTTTTGTTTTTTTTGCACACCCTTGTTCTTTCCTTCACATAATCAACAACATCCACTTGTCTTTTTTTTTAAAAACAACAGAACAAAAATCACACCTTTACATTCTTTGGGCTGGCTTCTCAGTGACACACTAAGCAAAGGAACAGAGCGTCAGAGTGACGCCTCGCACACACAATTGATGATTTTTGCTTGCTGACAAGCTTTTATTTTGGAGAGACCAGTCTTTTTGAGGCGCTGGGTGGGCGGGGCTTTAGTGGGTGGGCGGGACCAAGGTGCTGCATTACATCCATTCTGTTATTTCCTTATGAAAATAATACACACACACACACACACTCTCTCTCACACACACGCACACACACACTCAAGTGGACAGTCCCACACTGGAGCTTCCAGAACACTGAGCCCAACTGGCGGGAAAGTTTCTTGAATATCACAATTGTCTTCATACTGCAACGCAAGAACTGA
This sequence comes from Nerophis lumbriciformis, assembly GCF_033978685.3. NCBI lineage: Eukaryota > Metazoa > Chordata > Actinopteri > Syngnathiformes > Syngnathidae > Nerophis > Nerophis lumbriciformis. Next base: position 29,726,904 of record NC_084563.2, on the reverse strand, counting down.
TTGGCTATCGCCGGGGCGGACCGATACCGACCCCAAGAGACACGATATTCACACACACACACATTCTTGTATTTGTTACCTTCTAGAGACCTGAGAAAAAAGCCTCCCACTGTAGGACCACCCTTATAAAGAAGTGTATTTACAACATGAGTAATATATATACATACTATGAAAATATAAAAAAAGGTCAGCTTTTAGGAGTTAATTCTATTTTTAATTCTGAAACGCAAATCAAAAAATTTATTTAAAGTCATTTTTTCTATTTTCAGTTCTGAAACAAAAGTTGGACGACTATTAAATGACACTTTTTTGAAACGACAGTAGAACTAAAGCTGTTAGCATTATGCTAAAAACATGCTAAAGGCAAAGAAAAAGTTAAAATATTGCTTCCGGTTCAATTTGTCATCACACAGATAAACACACATTTTTGCATTTTGGATAAACACCAATTGGATTTTTGTGTTTATCTGGGGGAAAAAATCCATAAAAGGAAAACAGCACAAAATAAAATTTTATGGCAATATTATAATGAAAATCAACTCTTTTTTCGATTTTGAACACAAACAAAGAAGGGTTGATTTGCCATAAAATTTTATTTTGTGCTGTTTTCCTTTTATGTTTTTTTTTTTTCTTTCCAGATAAACACAAAAATCCAATTGGTGTTTATCCAAAATGCAAAAATGCATGTTTATCTGTGTGATGACAAATTTAAAACTTCTCCTTCACCGTTAGCATGTTTTTAGCATAAAGCTAACATCTTTGTTCAGCAGGAGTCCTATTGTCTTTTAAAAAAAAAGTGTCATTAAATAGTTGTCCAACTTTTGTTCCAGAAATAAAAATAGAAAAAATGGCCCAAAATTAGTTTTTTGATTTGCATTTGAGGAAATGACAATTTACGGACCCTTTGAGTTCATTATTAGTTAATTATTTTTTTGTTGTTGAATTTTTTGTTTGTAATTGGTTTTTAATCTTCATTACTTACTTCAGTATGTCTCTACATACATATCAATATTTTAATTAACTTTGGCCAGAGGGGGAGCACTTCAAGTTTTGAAACACACTTGTTATTTCATATGTTGACCAGAGGGGGCGCACTTCAAATTTTTACACACACTTGTTATTTCATATGTTGGCCAGAGGGGGAGCACTTTTAAAAGCGACACACAGTCAATGTGAAAAATCCCTCCTTTTTGGGACCACCCTCATTTTGATAGATGTTACCACAAATGAGACATTGTCTATTAGATGCAATGTTATTGATTTATGTCATCACTTGTTCACACCTCCTCATATGGAAGATACTTTTCCTTCTTCACGTCTCAAGAAGGGTAGGAATACAAGAACACACACACACATTCCACAACAATCACTCCTGAACACTCGCTAGGAACCGAGGTGTTTGCGTTTGGGTATGGCTTACAGGTGTAGTGAGGAAAGGTGGACTTGGTCCGGCTTTCGACTGCTGCGTGAGAACTGACAGACGTCTGAAGTTAAACTGCATGAACACTTCTGAGGTCCGACCAGGACCAGAAGGGTTAACTGCTGACGCCAAAAATGTTTCACGCTGGCATTTTTCCCAAAAAATGTTTCACCACTAGAGACTTTTGTGTATTTTCCCAGATCGAGGTGGACAAACATTACCACAGACTGACCAATCAAAGGATGTGAGGGCTATTTTGGTAGTTTTTACCTTCAAAACCAGTACAGCATATAGATTTTGTCATGTGGAATGCTAACAGTTAGCACGCTGACCAGATAGCCTCAAGTAACAAAAAAAAACATGAGCTAAAATAGGTAGCATGCTGATGATATACCAACTGTAGCATTCGTCAAGTACCAAAAAAAAAAGTGTTAAAAATGCTAGCATAGTAGGCAAAATGAGCTACAATAGTTAGCATGCTAACAATATACCAACATATATGACACTAGCTAATAATTTTGCCACACCTAGTGTGTGTGTGACAATCATTGGTACTTTAACTTTAAATTAGCCTTAAAACAAAGATAGCATGATAACGTTAGCATTCGTCAAGTACCGAAAAAAGTGTTAAAAATGCTAGCATGGTAGGCAAAATGAGCTAAAATAGTTAGCATGCTAACAGTTAGCTTTAATGAAACACCAAAATATTAGACACTGAAGTATATACCTGCTAAATTATCCTTAAAACAAAGCTAGCGTGGTAACGTCAGCATACGTCAAGTACCAAAAAATGTGTTCAAAATGCGTTACCATGCTAGCTTTGTTTTAAGGCTAATTTAGCAGGTATAGACTTCAGTGTCTAATATTTTGGTGTTTCATTAAAGCTAACTGTTAGCATGCTAACTATTTTAGCTCATTTTGCCTACCATGCTAGCATTTTGAACTCATTTTTTGGTAAATGATGTATGCCCACGTTACCACGCTAGCTTTGTTTTAAGGCTAATTTAGCGGGTATACACTTCAGTGTCTAATATTTTCGTAGGCAAAATGAGCTACAATAGTTAGCATGCTAACAGTTAGCTTTACTGACATACCAACATATATGACACATGCTAAATTAGCTTTAAAACAAAGCTGGCATGGTAACATTAGCATACGTCAAGTACCAAAATAGGACTGGCGTAGACTTATAAAACTAGCTTTAAAAAAGCTGGCGTGCTAACAGGTAGCATTCGTCAAGCAACAAAATATTTTCTCGCAAAATTAGCACAAAAATGCTTAAGTCTTTGGACACCCCCGTTAACGTCTTTTTGCGGCGTGGCCTTAGTTAACCCTTCATGGTCTGCTGCCGGACTGAGGCAAAAATAACAACTTTCATTCCACATTCCTGAGAGTACAAGTACCGTCTGGCCACCCACAACCCTTACTAAGTGGATCACACACACACACACACACACACACACACATTTGGACAGTGACTTACTGTGCACAACCACATCAAGTGCTAAAGTTGCATGAGGATATATGTTTTGACGTATAGGTTTCTCTCTGACTGTTAAAAAGAATAATCCCTTCTATATACTGTACACACACACACACACACACACACACACACACACACACGTGCATGAGCGTGTTAGGAAAAGAGCAAATTTGAAAGAAGAAATCCTCAAATTGGCACTTGGAACATCTCAGTTGGACTGGAATCAGGAAGTTTAGCGTCAAAGAGTGCTTAAAAGCACTTGGGAAACAACAACAACAACAAAAACACCTCACATTTTATCCCCGGGGCATTTTCAACTGGGGGCGGGGCTAGGGGCGGGGCTTAGAAGCAAGTAAAAAGGTTTCCATAAAAGCGTACACAGTTATTGTTTCCATGCAATCATATAAAATACTACATTTCTGTTTCCCGGAGGCTATGTTGGGTATGTACACGAGGTCATATCATACAGGACTTTTGTACAAGGTCACCAAGCCCCTCCCTCCCGGGTGGAGGAGGGACCGGGTGGGGGGTTGCCAGGTGAACGTCTATGGCGCCATCTCGCCTTCCGTCGTTCCTGAATTCTTTAGCGTGACTTCACTGCGGCTGGCTGCTGGCGCTGTCAGTCCTGTGTGACGATGGCGCTTTCTGCACCTTCTGAGGCTGAGGTTTGAGCTGCTGCTGGTGCCGCTGGTGGTGAGACGACTGCTGCGGCTGTTGGTGTTGCTGCCTCGTTTGTTGTTGTTGTTGCTGCTGCTGCTGTGGTTGTGGGTGTGTCGCCGGGGTGAAGGTGCCTTGCTGCTGGAGTGGGAACGCTGCCTGCAGGATCAGCTGGGTGGACTGGTTGCCATGGAGAAGACGGGTGCCCTGGGAGGGAAAACACACACAGATATATATATATATACACAAACCCCGTTTCCATATGAGTTGGGAAATTGTGTTAGATGTAAATATGAACGGAATACAATGATTTGCAAATCCTTTTCAACCCATATTCAGTTGAATATGCTACAAAGACAACATATTTGATGTTCAAACTCAAACTTTTTTTTTGTTGCAAAAATCATTAACTTAGAATTTGATGGCAGCAACACGTGACAAAGAAGTTGGGAAAGGTGGCAATAAATACTGATAAAGTTGAGGAATGCTCATCAAACACTTATTTGGAACATCCCACAGGTGTGCAGGCTAATTGGGAACAGGTGGGTGCCATGATTGGGTATAAAAACAGCTTCCATGAAATGCTCAGTCATTCACAAACAAGGATGGGGCGAGGGTCACCACTTTGTCAACAAATGCGTGAGCAAATTGTTGAACAGTTTAAGAAAAACCTTTCTCAAGCAGCTATTGCAAGGAATTTAGGGATTTCACCATCTACGGTCCGTAATATCATCAAAGGGTTCAGAGAATCTGGAGAAATCACTGCACGTAAGCAGCTAAGCCTGTGACCTTCCATCCCTCAGGCTGTACTGCATCAACAAGCGACATCAGTGTGTAAAGGATATCACCACATGGGCTCAGGAACACTTCAGAAACCCACTGTCAGTAACTACAGTTGGTCGCTACATCTGTAAGTGCAAGTTAAAACTCTCCTATTGTTCAGTTTTTTCCGTATTGGCCCTCTGAATAGGGGTCGTCACTCAGCATAAAAGGAATTACTCGCACTGCACTCTTTTGCTTGTTTTATTTGGTACTATTGCAGAAACAGTAGCAGCAGCAGCAGCAGCAGCAGAAGCAGAAGCAGGTAATAACCTACAAGTAAACATGAACATAAAACAATGTATCTATCTTGAATCATCATAATGTAAATAATAAACATGAATTCATCAACTGAACCATAATGTTGTCAACCATGATATGACATATTATCAATCACTGTGATTTTATCGTAACTTATTAATTTTAGCATTACATTTTATTATCACCATTAATTTATGTCATATAATGTTTTAAATGTGATCACAATTATTTATAATGTCTCTATGGTTCATGGACAATCATATTAAAAAGACCTAAAACACCGGCGCTCTGTTTGAGGCACACATTACACATATGAGCAGAACTACCTAAAAGAACTACAAATCCCATCAGCCAAACCAGGAAGTAAAGTGCCGGTATTTTTAACTCAAACCTTCGAAATGCAGCTGGACACACGCAACGTGACAACAATCTAATCCAGCAGATTTCAATCCACACATTACTGTTAATTTTGCCAATGTTGTTCAAAGACTAAATAGTGAGTGTTTGCCCTGGTTGTGACGCAGCAAGTCCGCCGCACAACAAGCGCTGCGGACACAGCGGACTTACAACAAACAGAAAAGCAAGGAAGCAGGCAAGCATGGAATTTAAACAATAATTCAGCTGATCTAACAAAGCAAAGCGGACATAACAAATGATCTTACCAGTGGGGAATGCTGGTGACGAAGCACGCTGTTTTTACAAACGAAACAATGACGCCATTTTTAAAGCTACCGACATGGTCACCTGTCAGTGGTAGCCCCGCCCATCTTAAAGTCCCAGGTAAGTCCGCCATAAATACATATACACATAACAAATACACATATTAAATCCAACACCTCCCACTTAAGTTCCTGATGTCCCATCCAAGGAACTTACAACACAATCTAGAGACCCCACTTCGTGACACACATTCAAAAATCCAGTTACAATGATTTTTTTTTTTTTTTTTTTTAAATGGAGTGTGGATGCTCATCTTTGTATATGTACTGTGTGCACTGTGTGGGCATGGTGGCAGCGATCCGCCTACACCAACCAGCCAAATAGTTTTAAGGGGTTTTGGGGCGTTGATTTGGCCAAAGGGTGGGGCAGTGACTGGAACTTTGAAGTCGCCCCGGGAGACAGCGTCATGAAGTCGCAGCTGGAGTCGAATCCTCTACTGGGATCATCACGATCAGCCGCCTTACATCCCTTTGCAGGATGATGGTTGACGGGAGTTGTTGATTTGTCCTGCCTTTTCTCTCAGTATTCGTCGTTGGAAGGCCAGCACAAACTTTGACATCGACGTCCCTGACGACTCCATGCCTGTCTGGTCTTGTGGCTGTAACTATGCCCAAGCGGAATTGTCCTCTCATAGCATTAGGGTCTGCGATCCAGACGATGTCTCCCTCTTTGACGTTTCTCTCCTTTGTATGCCACTTCTCACGGACAAAGAGATTTGGACCGGCTAGTTCATTCCACTTGGCCCAGAATCTGTCAACTAAATTGTGGATGTTCCTTAGCCTGCGCCAAGGGTGGTTGACTAGATCAAGTCCATCTGTGTCTCCTCCCACTGAGGATCGTCCGAGGATGAGAGAGTTGGGAGCTATGTAGTCGACTGACTCCTCTTGCTCCTGGGCGCGAGCGTCGATTGGGCGCTCGTTTGTCTGAAAAATTAGAGTCTGGAACTCACCCCAGGTGAGAGAGTCTGTTGCTCCTTTCAAACTTGTTAGGGCTCTTTTTATCAGTTTTACGGCAGCTTCTGCTGCTCCATTCCGGTGAGGCGCATCGGCAGGGTGGAAGCACCATGCCCAGTCTGTCCCATTCTTGGCTGCAATGTCCTCAACAGATGATGTTTGTAGACAGCGCAAGTGGTTTTGGAGCTCATTCAGAGCGGGTTTAGCCCCGAAGAAGTTCGTCCCTTTGTCGGACCATAGCTTGCTTGGGTGACCTCTAAGGGCAACAAAGCGGGAGTAGGCCAGCAGAAAACTTTCTGTGGACTGGTCATCGCATACATCGGCATGGACTGCCCTTGAAGCCATGCAGCAGAAAACAATTCCCCAGACTTTATTCCTTGCTCTCCCCTTGACTGCGTCCTTGACTTCATAGGGGCCGAATAGATCCAGGGTTGTGTACTCGAATGGCCCTGCCCTTTGCGTGCGCTCCAGCGGGAGGTCACTCATCACTTGCTGGCATACTCTAGCTCTTTGCTTTCGGCAGTGGATGCAATCATTTATAACTCTCCTGACTGCTCGACGGCCCTGTATGATCCAGGCTTTTCTCCGAGTACCTAGGAGAGTTGCTGCAATCCCCTCGTGGTTCTTCTCATGAGCCTCTTGGGCTAGTAGTGTGGCCAATCTTGACTGCATAGGGATCAGAGGAATAGCAGTCTTGCCTTCATTCCAGGACTGAATTCGTCCTCCGCAGAGTAGGAGCCCCGTGACCTCATCTTTTCGGACCACGAGTCGGTCCAGAGTTTCATCCCGGAACTCAACTCCGTCCTGGGCTTCAAGGGCAAGGTAATGGAAGGCCTCTGCCCTCTCAACAGCTGTAAGACCAGGCTTTGCATTTTCATTGGCAGTGGCCTGGTGGCTGCCACCTAACCAGGCCTCCACTGCCCGCCGAGTCCAGGCAACAGTCCCGCACAGCCTGGGGAGGGAGCTAAACCTCCCAGGCTCAACGAGGCGCACAATGGCCACGGCCCGCACCCGTGGGATAGACAGAGGTGGAGTGGTCCCGGGGCCGCCAGGCTCAGGAGGCTTCATTCTGCTGTCGCTCCCATTTTTCTGTCGCCTTGTGACCACGGCAGAGAAAACGCGTCTTTGAAGCTTCTTGAAGCTGTCTGGGGCGACCGTGGCAGCGATTTCATTTGCAGTCTTCACCGGCCACTTGCTTTCAGGCCACTTGAGGAAGTCAGGCCCGTTCTGCCACTCCGAGTCCTCGTTCAACTCCTCAGGAGTCGCTCCCCTCGTAAGGATATCGGCAATGTTTAGGTCTCCTTCAACCCACTTCCAAGCGTCCACTGGGCCGGCCTTCTGGATTTCTCCGATTCGATTTGCAAAGAAGGTCTGATATCCATAACTGTCCTTTTGGATCGCACCAAGGATCGTCTGGCTGTCTACTAGGTGTACCCTATGATCGACTGGGATGCGGCAGTGCCTCTCAAAGTACTTCCTCAAGCGAGTAGCAATTACCGCGCCACAAAGTTCAGCTTTAACTCCATCCCCCTTCTGGTCGAGAGGAGTAAGCTTGGCCTTCGACTCCACCAGCCTCACGATGACCTTACCAGGCTCGGTTTCCCAGCGGAGATAAAGCACAGCTCCGTAAGAAGCTTCGCTCCCATCAGAGAATGTAACCCCAATTGGGTGGCCTAAGGCTGCAGGGGGGGTGAGGCTCCGGTCAAATCTTATTTGGCCGAGCCTTGCATACTCCTCAAAAAGTCTGACTGCTGACTCCCGGAGTCCTGGTGACAGTGGGTCATCCCATGTGTCCTTCATTGGGCGATTTTTTCTTGCTTCTTGAAAGGACTCCCTTACGAGTATTACCCCTTTCTGTTTCGCAGGGGAGACCAGACCAATGGGGTCATAGAGGCTGGCAATTTGGCCAAGAAGCAAGCGCCGGCTCAGCGGCTCAGGAGTGCTGCTCCTAATCTCGTCCTCTTTTAAGTCAAGCCCAGTCCTCATCTTTCCCCTCTTCTTTGAGAAGTTTATTGTAGCGAGGATGCGTAGCTTGTCTGACTCGGGCTCGTACCCAACCCCGAGGGCTTTGCTATCTTCCTCTTGCATCTGATTTGGGAGGATGAGGATGTTCGGCGTGCTTGGACAGCCAAGCTGGGGACTGCTTTGGGTTCCCCCCCTCCCACTTTGGCCAGAGAAGACCCAGGGTTTTAGAGAGAACCCTCCTGCCTCTAAGATCTTCTCCACACCAACAGTTGTCTCTCGTAGAGCATCAAGATCATTGTCCGACGTCAGAATGTCATCGACGTAGCAGTCTTCTTCTAAAACTCTACGTTCTTTGAGCATTGATGAGAACTGTGGCAGTTTAGCTGTCTCTCGCATTGCAACTTGGGCAATACATCCTGCTGGCTTATCGCCAATGTTCACTCGGACAACTGCAAACGTCTCTATTTCGTTCAGGGGGTCATCCCTCCACAGGAATCGATGCAGGTGGACCTCTTCATCCTTGAGCCAAACTGAGTTGTACATCTTTCGTACATCGCCCAGGGCAGCATGTTGCCCGCTTCTGAACCGTAAGAGAACTCCTTTTATTGGATTAAGTACATCTGGACCTTTGTGGAGAAGGTCATTCAGGCTCCAACCCTGAAACTCTTGGCTGCTATTCCACACTATTCTCACAGGGGTGGAAGCAGAGTGGGGGTTCAGGGCGACCAAGTGGCTAATGTACCACTTTGGGCCCTTCCAGGAATCCATCTCTTCTTCTGATAGCTTGACAGCCGCACCTCTTCTGACCATGTCATGGATTTGTTCCCCATACGCTGCTTTCCAAGCGGGTTCTCGTCCCAGCCTGGACTCTGTCCTCCTGAAAGTAGCCTCCACGGCTCTGCGATTGTCAGGGAGAGAGGCTGGGTCTCCTCGCCAGGGATAGGCAGCTTCCCAGTGGGGTAACTGGCTGTGCTTGTCTGCTAGAACATAGGAGAGGCCATTTTTGATTTTCTCCAACTCCCTTTCTTCTCCAAGGGTCATCTCCTTTCCTCCTGGGGCACACATGCCACATTTGCAGCCCCCACATTGAGGGTCGCACGCTGCCCCGATGCTGTCCCACCTGAACCACTCTAACACTTCCTTGTTAGTTGTAGCGGTGCTGCTGAGGACTGTCTCTTTCTTTGTGAACTCGGTGTTCGAATTGCTTGAGTCCACAAGGACCTCCTCATATACTTTTGAGGCAGTTCTCATGGACCTCGCGACATGAGTGTCAGACTGGTGGAAGGTTAAATCTACCATCTCAAGGAGGTCAGGGTGGGTCCCAGCGACCGTCTTTCCAAGTGGGCCATCCCAAAGGATCAGGTCCCCTTTTCTCCTGACTGGCTGTGGGACCAGGCGACCTTCCCTGTGGCTGATGAGGAGATCGATTTTAGTGGGCCGGACCAAGTCTTCAGCAGCAACACCAGGGAAGAACCCTTGAAGTTGATGTGGTGTGGCTTTCTGGGTGACCTCTGCGATGCTCTCCAGGCCGTAGCAAATGATCTTATGCACTCCCACCGTTCCCTCGGGAGTTTCTACCCTCAACCGAAGGAAGTATCTCCTGGTCATGATTGTCCTCCGCATCCCACCAACTCCATGCACAATCAATTTGATGTTCTCTCCACATAGTCCGAGACGCTTGGCTCCAGTATTTGTGATGTAATTGGTATCTGAAGCAAGGTTAATCAATGTTCCGATGAGATGGCCAGAGTTGGTAGTGACCTTGAGGAGCATCATTAGCACTGGATATTCTTTAGGTAGACTTCTATTGCTGGTGCAGATTGCTGTGGTGGTTTTGTTTGAGAAGACTTTCCTGCACTCTGTCTTCTGCTCTGGAGTTAGCGTTGCAAGAAACTCTTCCTGCTGGTTGGTTAGGCCAAGAGGCCTTTTCACTACTTTCGCTGGGACTTTACTGCCACCGTCCCTTTGAGTGGCGAACCTGGGGCAGAGCAGGTAGTGGTGAGCCTCGTCTTGCCGGCAGTCCGCTTTACTGCAGAGGAACCCTGAGTTGCAACGGCCATCCTTGGGGTGAATGTTCAAGCACCTGTTGCACACACCATGGGTCCTTAGGTGAGACTTTCTTTTTGCCAGGTCCAAGTCCCTGAAGGTTTTGCAAGCAAAAAGCCTTCCAGTGTGTGTTTCGTCGCCACAGACGGAGCATTGCGATTGTGTCTTTGCTGGAGGCCCGCGTTGTCCTGCAGTGACCCTGGAGAAAGCTTTCTTCGCCCTCTTCTCTGAAGTTTCTATCGGGCGTTTCTCAGAGGGAGTATTTTCTGCAAGGCTCGTTTCCAACTGGTCCAGCTCTTCAAGAATTACCTCCTGTCTCTTTAGGAATTGAAGAAGACACTCAAAATGGTTCTGATAGGCGAAACCATTGGTGGGCACATTCTTGTGATCCACCCATTTCTCCTTTAGGAAGTTCGGTAGCTTACTCTCCAGAGACTGTGCCACCAGACGATTTTTCATAACATCCTCTTCACCCAGGATGAGAAGGTTGCTTAGGGCCCTTTCCACTGTCTGGATCAGCTCAATTGCTCTCCTAGGGTTATTTCCTTTTACAGGGGGCAGGCCTTGCACCTCACTCGCAATCATCTGGACAATCCTTGCCTTATTCCCATATCTGTTGTCCAAGCGTTGGAACATTTCCTCAGCGGACGCGCAGCTGGACAGGACTAGGTCCTTCTTCACTTTCTCACCGAGGCTAGCTAGGAGATGGAACCTTGTTACACCTGCCGTCCTCAGTGGGTTCCCCAATTGCTCCAGTTCTCCCCATTCAGCCTTCCAACGGTAATAATCTGTTATGTCACCAGAAAATGTGGGGAGACGTGCTCTCTCGAGGGGGAACTGATTTCTGTAGCCGTAACCTCCAGGATACATGTCAGGGATGCCCCGGGGAGCACTCTGGGTCATCAGCGGTGTGCTAGAGGCATTTGATGTGGTTCCAGTGCTGCCACCAACTGGTCCACTAAGTGCCTGGATTCTGGCACCTGAAGCTGGGATGGTTGTTGGGAGAGGATTGGAAGGAGGAACTTGGGTGTTGCTTCCTGAAGGAAGTTCCTCTTTGAGACTGGGACCGCTAAATGGGGGCTCTGTGAGACTGACTGGGTTGAGCATGTCCTGCGCCCTGTCAGACTTTTTTTCTTGTCGGACTTTGTCATCCATATCTTCATCGGATGACTCCGTGCATCTTGGGTCTCGCCAGCTATCCTCCCAGTCTCTTACTCGGCGCCACAGAGCTCGGACCTTCTCCTTGAGCATCTTTGTGTTGGCATATGAGATAAGAGCATCCCAGTTCCTGCATCTTCGCTCGAGCTCATCGATCCTCTCTCTCAGGCCACATCTGGTGAGCTCAAAATCAGACCTCTTTAACTTCTTTATGTTGCAGCCCTCAACCTGATTCATCTTGGTCTCTGCACTGGAAACACATTCTCCGATGTCATCTGCTGCAAACTTAGTCCAGATTCTTTCTTGAATGAGCTCAACGGTCTCTGTGTATTTACGGAGGCACTCAGCTGTCTTCTCCGCTATGCAGGCTTCTTCTTCTTTTGCCTTGTCCTCTTCATCCTCGGTTCCGTTCACCGCATTGAGGGCTTCAGCATAGTCATCTCCTGCATCACTGACCCTCTCATAGTCCACCTCAAGGATCCTCAGCTTGTCAATCAGGGCTCTCTCTCCTAACAGTTTGACTTTGGAGGCAAGCTTATTGGCCCTCTTGGTGAAGGAGGATTGCGCAGCAGAGCGCATTCCTCTGAGGGCTTCAAGTTCCTGTGTGTCCATTTTCCTTATTCTTTATCTGACCTGGGTTTGGTTCCACCAGCAGGGTCCTTTCCCTCCAAATGGTGGTTCTCCTTTGGTCAATTGTTTAGGTGGACACAGTGTTGTTTCGCTTGGAGAGTTATTTATTCCTCTTCAAGGCTTAAAACTCATCGGGGGATTTGTAGGTAAATTCCAATCTCATCCAACCCGTTGGTTATTACTGTTCAGTTTTTTCCGTATTGGCCCTCTGTATAGGGGTCGTCACTCAGCATAAAAGGAATTACTCGCACTGCACTCTTTTGCTTGTTTTATTTGGTACTATTGCAGAAACAGTAGCAGCAGCAGCAGCAGCAGCAGAAGCAGAAGCAGGTAATAACCTACAAGTAAACATGAACATAAAACAATGTATCTATCTTGAATCATCATAATGTAAATAATAAACATGAATTCATCAACTGAACCATAATGTTGTCAACCATGATATGACATATTATCAATCACTGTGATTTTATCGTAACTTATTAATTTTAGCATTACATTTTATTATCACCATTAATTTATGTCATATAATGTTTTAAATGTGATCACAATTATTTATAATGTCTCTATGGTTCATGGACAATCATATTAAAAAGACCTAAAACACCGGCGCTCTGTTTGAGGCACACATTACACATATGAGCAGAACTACCTAAAAGAACTACAAATCCCATCAGCCAAACCAGGAAGTAAAGTGCCGGTATTTTTAACTCAAACCTTCGAAATGCAGCTGGACACACGCAACGTGACAACAATCTAATCCAGCAGATTTCAATCCACACATTACTGTTAATTTTGCCAATGTTGTTCAAAGACTAAATAGTGAGTGTTTGCCCTGGTTGTGACGCAGCAAGTCCGCCGCACAACAAGCGCTGCGGACACAGCGGACTTACAACAAACAGAAAAGCAAGGAAGCAGGCAAGCATGGAATTTAAACAATAATTCAGCTGATCTAACAAAGCAAAGCGGACATAACAAATGATCTTACCAGTGGGGAATGCTGGTGACGAAGCACGCTGTTTTTACAAACGAAACAATGACGCCATTTTTAAAGCTACCGACATGGTCACCTGTCAGTGGTAGCCCCGCCCATCTTAAAGTCCCAGGTAAGTCCGCCATAAATACATATACACATAACAAATACACATATTAAATCCAACACCTCCCACTTAAGTTCCTGATGTCCCATCCAAGGAACTTACAACACAATCTAGAGACCCCACTTCGTGACACACATTCAAAAATCCAGTTACAATGATTTTTTTTTTTTTTTTTTTTTAAATGGAGTGTGGATGCTCATCTTTGTATATGTACTGTGTGCACTGTGTGGGCATGGTGGCAGCGATCCGCCTACACCAACCAGCCAAATAGTTTTAAGGGGTTTTGGGGCGTTGATTTGGCCAAAGGGTGGGGCAGTGACTGGAACTTTGAAGTCGCCCCGGGAGACAGCGTCATGAAGTCGCAGCTGGAGTCGAATCCTCTACTGGGATCATCACGATCAGCCGCCTTACATCCCTTTGCAGGATGATGGTTGACGGGAGTTGTTGATTTGTCCTGCCTTTTCTCTCAGTATTCGTCGTTGGAAGGCCAGCACAAACTTTGACATCGACGTCCCTGACGACTCCATGCCTGTCTGGTCTTGTGGCTGTAACTATGCCCAAGCGGAATTGTCCTCTCATAGCATTAGGGTCTGCGATCCAGACGATGTCTCCCTCTTTGACGTTTCTCTCCTTTGTATGCCACTTCTCACGGACAAAGAGATTTGGACCGGCTAGTTCATTCCACTTGGCCCAGAATCTGTCAACTAAATTGTGGATGTTCCTTAGCCTGCGCCAAGGGTGGTTGACTAGATCAAGTCCATCTGTGTCTCCTCCCACTGAGGATCGTCCGAGGATGAGAGAGTTGGGAGCTATGTAGTCGACTGACTCCTCTTGCTCCTGGGCGCGAGCGTCGATTGGGCGCTCGTTTGTCTGAAAAATTAGAGTCTGGAACTCACCCCAGGTGAGAGAGTCTGTTGCTCCTTTCAAACTTGTTAGGGCTCTTTTTATCAGTTTTACGGCAGCTTCTGCTGCTCCATTCCGGTGAGGCGCATCGGCAGGGTGGAAGCACCATGCCCAGTCTGTCCCATTCTTGGCTGCAATGTCCTCAACAGATGATGTTTGTAGACAGCGCAAGTGGTTTTGGAGCTCATTCAGAGCGGGTTTAGCCCCGAAGAAGTTCGTCCCTTTGTCGGACCATAGCTTGCTTGGGTGACCTCTAAGGGCAACAAAGCGGGAGTAGGCCAGCAGAAAACTTTCTGTGGACTGGTCATCGCATACATCGGCATGGACTGCCCTTGAAGCCATGCAGCAGAAAACAATTCCCCAGACTTTATTCCTTGCTCTCCCCTTGACTGCGTCCTTGACTTCATAGGGGCCGAATAGATCCAGGGTTGTGTACTCGAATGGCCCTGCCCTTTGCGTGCGCTCCAGCGGGAGGTCACTCATCACTTGCTGGCATACTCTAGCTCTTTGCTTTCGGCAGTGGATGCAATCATTTATAACTCTCCTGACTGCTCGACGGCCCTGTATGATCCAGGCTTTTCTCCGAGTACCTAGGAGAGTTGCTGCAATCCCCTCGTGGTTCTTCTCATGAGCCTCTTGGGCTAGTAGTGTGGCCAATCTTGACTGCATAGGGATCAGAGGAATAGCAGTCTTGCCTTCATTCCAGGACTGAATTCGTCCTCCGCAGAGTAGGAGCCCCGTGACCTCATCTTTTCGGACCACGAGTCGGTCCAGAGTTTCATCCCGGAACTCAACTCCGTCCTGGGCTTCAAGGGCAAGGTAATGGAAGGCCTCTGCCCTCTCAACAGCTGTAAGACCAGGCTTTGCATTTTCATTGGCAGTGGCCTGGTGGCTGCCACCTAACCAGGCCTCCACTGCCCGCCGAGTCCAGGCAACAGTCCCGCACAGCCTGGGGAGGGAGCTAAACCTCCCAGGCTCAACGAGGCGCACAATGGCCACGGCCCGCACCCGTGGGATAGACAGAGGTGGAGTGGTCCCGGGGCCGCCAGGCTCAGGAGGCTTCATTCTGCTGTCGCTCCCATTTTTCTGTCGCCTTGTGACCACGGCAGAGAAAACGCGTCTTTGAAGCTTCTTGAAGCTGTCTGGGGCGACCGTGGCAGCGATTTCATTTGCAGTCTTCACCGGCCACTTGCTTTCAGGCCACTTGAGGAAGTCAGGCCCGTTCTGCCACTCCGAGTCCTCGTTCAACTCCTCAGGAGTCGCTCCCCTCGTAAGGATATCGGCAATGTTTAGGTCTCCTTCAACCCACTTCCAAGCGTCCACTGGGCCGGCCTTCTGGATTTCTCCGATTCGATTTGCAAAGAAGGTCTGATATCCATAACTGTCCTTTTGGATCGCACCAAGGATCGTCTGGCTGTCTACTAGGTGTACCCTATGATCGACTGGGATGCGGCAGTGCCTCTCAAAGTACTTCCTCAAGCGAGTAGCAATTACCGCGCCACAAAGTTCAGCTTTAACTCCATCCCCCTTCTGGTCGAGAGGAGTAAGCTTGGCCTTCGACTCCACCAGCCTCACGATGACCTTACCAGGCTCGGTTTCCCAGCGGAGATAAAGCACAGCTCCGTAAGAAGCTTCGCTCCCATCAGAGAATGTAACCCCAATTGGGTGGCCTAAGGCTGCAGGGGGGGTGAGGCTCCGGTCAAATCTTATTTGGCCGAGCCTTGCATACTCCTCAAAAAGTCTGACTGCTGACTCCCGGAGTCCTGGTGACAGTGGGTCATCCCATGTGTCCTTCATTGGGCGATTTTTTCTTGCTTCTTGAAAGGACTCCCTTACGAGTATTACCCCTTTCTGTTTCGCAGGGGAGACCAGACCAATGGGGTCATAGAGGCTGGCAATTTGGCCAAGAAGCAAGCGCCGGCTCAGCGGCTCAGGAGTGCTGCTCCTAATCTCGTCCTCTTTTAAGTCAAGCCCAGTCCTCATCTTTCCCCTCTTCTTTGAGAAGTTTATTGTAGCGAGGATGCGTAGCTTGTCTGACTCGGGCTCGTACCCAACCCCGAGGGCTTTGCTATCTTCCTCTTGCATCTGATTTGGGAGGATGAGGATGTTCGGCGTGCTTGGACAGCCAAGCTGGGGACTGCTTTGGGTTCCCCCCCTCCCACTTTGGCCAGAGAAGACCCAGGGTTTTAGAGAGAACCCTCCTGCCTCTAAGATCTTCTCCACACCAACAGTTGTCTCTCGTAGAGCATCAAGATCATTGTCCGACGTCAGAATGTCATCGACGTAGCAGTCTTCTTCTAAAACTCTACGTTCTTTGAGCATTGATGAGAACTGTGGCAGTTTAGCTGTCTCTCGCATTGCAACTTGGGCAATACATCCTGCTGGCTTATCGCCAATGTTCACTCGGACAACTGCAAACGTCTCTATTTCGTTCAGGGGGTCATCCCTCCACAGGAATCGATGCAGGTGGACCTCTTCATCCTTGAGCCAAACTGAGTTGTACATCTTTCGTACATCGCCCAGGGCAGCATGTTGCCCGCTTCTGAACCGTAAGAGAACTCCTTTTATTGGATTAAGTACATCTGGACCTTTGTGGAGAAGGTCATTCAGGCTCCAACCCTGAAACTCTTGGCTGCTATTCCACACTATTCTCACAGGGGTGGAAGCAGAGTGGGGGTTCAGGGCGACCAAGTGGCTAATGTACCACTTTGGGCCCTTCCAGGAATCCATCTCTTCTTCTGATAGCTTGACAGCCGCACCTCTTCTGACCATGTCATGGATTTGTTCCCCATACGCTGCTTTCCAAGCGGGTTCTCGTCCCAGCCTGGACTCTGTCCTCCTGAAAGTAGCCTCCACGGCTCTGCGATTGTCAGGGAGAGAGGCTGGGTCTCCTCGCCAGGGATAGGCAGCTTCCCAGTGGGGTAACTGGCTGTGCTTGTCTGCTAGAACATAGGAGAGGCCATTTTTGATTTTCTCCAACTCCCTTTCTTCTCCAAGGGTCATCTCCTTTCCTCCTGGGGCACACATGCCACATTTGCAGCCCCCACATTGAGGGTCGCACGCTGCCCCGATGCTGTCCCACCTGAACCACTCTAACACTTCCTTGTTAGTTGTAGCGGTGCTGCTGAGGACTGTCTCTTTCTTTGTGAACTCGGTGTTCGAATTGCTTGAGTCCACAAGGACCTCCTCATATACTTTTGAGGCAGTTCTCATGGACCTCGCGACATGAGTGTCAGACTGGTGGAAGGTTAAATCTACCATCTCAAGGAGGTCAGGGTGGGTCCCAGCGACCGTCTTTCCAAGTGGGCCATCCCAAAGGATCAGGTCCCCTTTTCTCCTGACTGGCTGTGGGACCAGGCGACCTTCCCTGTGGCTGATGAGGAGATCGATTTTAGTGGGCCGGACCAAGTCTTCAGCAGCAACACCAGGGAAGAACCCTTGAAGTTGATGTGGTGTGGCTTTCTGGGTGACCTCTGCGATGCTCTCCAGGCCGTAGCAAATGATCTTATGCACTCCCACCGTTCCCTCGGGAGTTTCTACCCTCAACCGAAGGAAGTATCTCCTGGTCATGATTGTCCTCCGCATCCCACCAACTCCATGCACAATCAATTTGATGTTCTCTCCACATAGTCCGAGACGCTTGGCTCCAGTATTTGTGATGTAATTGGTATCTGAAGCAAGGTTAATCAATGTTCCGATGAGATGGCCAGAGTTGGTAGTGACCTTGAGGAGCATCATTAGCACTGGATATTCTTTAGGTAGACTTCTATTGCTGGTGCAGATTGCTGTGGTGGTTTTGTTTGAGAAGACTTTCCTGCACTCTGTCTTCTGCTCTGGAGTTAGCGTTGCAAGAAACTCTTCCTGCTGGTTGGTTAGGCCAAGAGGCCTTTTCACTACTTTCGCTGGGACTTTACTGCCACCGTCCCTTTGAGTGGCGAACCTGGGGCAGAGCAGGTAGTGGTGAGCCTCGTCTTGCCGGCAGTCCGCTTTACTGCAGAGGAACCCTGAGTTGCAACGGCCATCCTTGGGGTGAATGTTCAAGCACCTGTTGCACACACCATGGGTCCTTAGGTGAGACTTTCTTTTTGCCAGGTCCAAGTCCCTGAAGGTTTTGCAAGCAAAAAGCCTTCCAGTGTGTGTTTCGTCGCCACAGACGGAGCATTGCGATTGTGTCTTTGCTGGAGGCCCGCGTTGTCCTGCAGTGACCCTGGAGAAAGCTTTCTTCGCCCTCTTCTCTGAAGTTTCTATCGGGCGTTTCTCAGAGGGAGTATTTTCTGCAAGGCTCGTTTCCAACTGGTCCAGCTCTTCAAGAATTACCTCCTGTCTCTTTAGGAATTGAAGAAGACACTCAAAATGGTTCTGATAGGCGAAACCATTGGTGGGCACATTCTTGTGATCCACCCATTTCTCCTTTAGGAAGTTCGGTAGCTTACTCTCCAGAGACTGTGCCACCAGACGATTTTTCATAACATCCTCTTCACCCAGGATGAGAAGGTTGCTTAGGGCCCTTTCCACTGTCTGGATCAGCTCAATTGCTCTCCTAGGGTTATTTCCTTTTACAGGGGGCAGGCCTTGCACCTCACTCGCAATCATCTGGACAATCCTTGCCTTATTCCCATATCTGTTGTCCAAGCGTTGGAACATTTCCTCAGCGGACGCGCAGCTGGACAGGACTAGGTCCTTCTTCACTTTCTCACCGAGGCTAGCTAGGAGATGGAACCTTGTTACACCTGCCGTCCTCAGTGGGTTCCCCAATTGCTCCAGTTCTCCCCATTCAGCCTTCCAACGGTAATAATCTGTTATGTCACCAGAAAATGTGGGGAGACGTGCTCTCTCGAGGGGGAACTGATTTCTGTAGCCGTAACCTCCAGGATACATGTCAGGGATGCCCCGGGGAGCACTCTGGGTCATCAGCGGTGTGCTAGAGGCATTTGATGTGGTTCCAGTGCTGCCACCAACTGGTCCACTAAGTGCCTGGATTCTGGCACCTGAAGCTGGGATGGTTGTTGGGAGAGGATTGGAAGGAGGAACTTGGGTGTTGCTTCCTGAAGGAAGTTCCTCTTTGAGACTGGGACCGCTAAATGGGGGCTCTGTGAGACTGACTGGGTTGAGCATGTCCTGCGCCCTGTCAGACTTTTTTTCTTGTCGGACTTTGTCATCCATATCTTCATCGGATGACTCCGTGCATCTTGGGTCTCGCCAGCTATCCTCCCAGTCTCTTACTCGGCGCCACAGAGCTCGGACCTTCTCCTTGAGCATCTTTGTGTTGGCATATGAGATAAGAGCATCCCAGTTCCTGCATCTTCGCTCGAGCTCATCGATCCTCTCTCTCAGGCCACATCTGGTGAGCTCAAAATCAGACCTCTTTAACTTCTTTATGTTGCAGCCCTCAACCTGATTCATCTTGGTCTCTGCACTGGAAACACATTCTCCGATGTCATCTGCTGCAAACTTAGTCCAGATTCTTTCTTGAATGAGCTCAACGGTCTCTGTGTATTTACGGAGGCACTCAGCTGTCTTCTCCGCTATGCAGGCTTCTTCTTCTTTTGCCTTGTCCTCTTCATCCTCGGTTCCGTTCACCGCATTGAGGGCTTCAGCATAGTCATCTCCTGCATCACTGACCCTCTCATAGTCCACCTCAAGGATCCTCAGCTTGTCAATCAGGGCTCTCTCTCCTAACAGTTTGACTTTGGAGGCAAGCTTATTGGCCCTCTTGGTGAAGGAGGATTGCGCAGCAGAGCGCATTCCTCTGAGGGCTTCAAGTTCCTGTGTGTCCATTTTCCTTATTCTTTATCTGACCTGGGTTTGGTTCCACCAGCAGGGTCCTTTCCCTCCAAATGGTGGTTCTCCTTTGGTCAATTGTTTAGGTGGACACAGTGTTGTTTCGCTTGGAGAGTTATTTATTCCTCTTCAAGGCTTAAAACTCATCGGGGGATTTGTAGGTAAATTCCAATCTCATCCAACCCGTTGGTTATTACTGTTCAGTTTTTTCCGTATTGGCCCTCTGTATAGGGGTCGTCACTCAGCATAAAAGGAATTACTCGCACTGCACTCTTTTGCTTGTTTTATTTGGTACTATTGCAGAAACAGTAGCAGCAGCAGCAGCAGCAGCAGAAGCAGAAGCAGGTAATAACCTACAAGTAAACATGAACATAAAACAATGTATCTATCTTGAATCATCATAATGTAAATAATAAACATGAATTCATCAACTGAACCATAATGTTGTCAACCATGATATGACATATTATCAATCACTGTGATTTTATCGTAACTTATTAATTTTAGCATTACATTTTATTATCACCATTAATTTATGTCATATAATGTTTTAAATGTGATCACAATTATTTATAATGTCTCTATGGTTCATGGACAATCATATTAAAAAGACCTAAAACACCGGCGCTCTGTTTGAGGCACACATTACACATATGAGCAGAACTACCTAAAAGAACTACAAATCCCATCAGCCAAACCAGGAAGTAAAGTGCCGGTATTTTTAACTCAAACCTTCGAAATGCAGCTGGACACACGCAACGTGACAACAATCTAATCCAGCAGATTTCAATCCACACATTACTGTTAATTTTGCCAATGTTGTTCAAAGACTAAATAGTGAGTGTTTGCCCTGGTTGTGACGCAGCAAGTCCGCCGCACAACAAGCGCTGCGGACACAGCGGACTTACAACAAACAGAAAAGCAAGGAAGCAGGCAAGCATGGAATTTAAACAATAATTCAGCTGATCTAACAAAGCAAAGCGGACATAACAAATGATCTTACCAGTGGGGAATGCTGGTGACGAAGCACGCTGTTTTTACAAACGAAACAATGACGCCATTTTTAAAGCTACCGACATGGTCACCTGTCAGTGGTAGCCCCGCCCATCTTAAAATCCCAGGTAAGTCCGCCATAAATACATATACACATAACAAATACACATATGCAAGGCGAAAACCGTTTATCAACAACACCCAGAAACGCCGTCGGCTTCGCTGGGCCTGAGCTCATCTAAGATGGACTGATGCAAAGTGGAAAAGTGTTATGTGGTCTGACGAGTCCACATTTCAAATTGTTTTTGGAAACTGTGGACGTCGTGTCCTCCGGACCAAAAAGGAAAAGAACCATCCGGATTGTTCTAGGGTGAAAGTGTAAAAGTCAGCATGTGTGATGGTATGGGGGTGTATTAGTGGCCAAGACATGGGTAACTTACACATCTGTGAAGGCAGGTTTTGGAGCAACATATGTTGCCATCCAAGCAACGTTACCATGGACGCCCCTGCTTATTTCAGCAAGACAATGCCAAGCCAAGTGTTACATCAACGTGGCTTCATAGTAAACGAGTGCTGGTACTAGACTGGCCTGCCTGTAGTCCAGACCTGTCTCCCATTGAAAATGTGTGGCGCATTATGAAGCCTAAAATAGCACAACGGAGACCCCCGGACTGTTGAACAACTTAAGCTGTACATCAAGCAAGAATGGGAAAGAATTCCACCTGAGTACCTTAAAAAATGTGTCTCAGAATCAGAATCAGCTTTATTGTCATTACGCAAGGTAACGAGATTGAGTTAGTTAGTTAGTAAGAATCCTCAGTTCCCAAACGTTTACTGAGTGTTGTTAAAAGGAAAGGCCATGTAACACAGTGGTGAACATCCCCTTTCACAACTACTTTGGCACGTGTTGCAGCCATGAAATTCTAAGTTAATTATTATTTGCAAAAAAAAAAAAAAGTTTATGAGTTTGAACATCAAATATGTTGTCTTTGTAGCATATTCAACTGAATATGGGTTGAAAAGGATTTGCAAATCATTGTATTCCGTTTATTTTTACATCTAACACAATTTCCCAACTCATATGGAAACGGGGTTTGTAGTAACAGACACCTTCATAACAATATGTAATATGTACAATATACACACTGCAAGTATATATATCATGTAGTAACAGACACCTTCATAACAATATGTAATATGTACAATATACACACTGCAAGTATATATATAATGTAGTAACAGATACTTTCATAACAATATAATATATTTTATGTATGTAAGGGCATAAAACAAACAAACAAAATATAATAAAAACTTATAATTTTGGGATAGATCTGAAGTTTATCTAGAGATTTTAAAAAGTAAAAAAAAAAAAGATATTTTTTAACAGTTTTATGAGTGTGGCAAGTTTTTTTGACTGAAAGGGCATAAAACCAACAAAAAATAATAAAAACTTATATAATTTCAGGATAGATCTGAAGTTTATCTAGAGATTTAAGTGTTTAAAAAGTAATAAAATAATATATATATATACACACACACACACACACACATATATATATATATATATATATATATATATATATATATATATGTATATATATAGATACATATATATACTGTATATATATACATGTGTATATATTTAGATACATGTATATATATATGTGTGTGTGTGTGTATATATATATATATATATATATATATACATATATATATATATATATAATTTTTTTTTTAAATAGTTTTCTGATTGGGGCACTTTTGGATCCCTAAGATTTTTTTTTTTAAACTGTCATTGCTCCAAAAAATAATAATGAATTAAAATCAATGTTGTTATGAAACATTGATCTACTTAATGCTGCAATCACTTATAATATAATTAAATATCACACTTTGACATTTTTTGCGGGGAAATATTGCATATTAGTTTTGACAAAAATGTCATAAACATAAAAAAAAGTTCTATCGACAGATAAACCTGACACTGATCTAGGGATTTAAGCGTGGAACAAAAAACAATTAATAATAAAAATTATTTTGAACATTTGTAAACTTGAAGAGAGGCCTCAAGGTGAAAATAAATGTATATATAAATAGGGATGATGTTTGATAAGAAATTATCGAGTTTGAGCCTATTATCGAATCCTTTTATCAAACCGATTCCTTATCGATTCCAGCTAGGTTGTTGTATATGGAAAAAAACACAATATTTGGTTTAACAAAAGCTCACTTTTATTTTATAAGAAAAAAATAAAATAAAATAAAAAAATAAATATTGACTGTTACCCCCCTAAAAAAAATATATATATATTGACTGTTGTTACCCTAAGTATATTAAGTGGGATTTTTCAGAAAAACAAATATATACAGTAACACAAAAACAACCTGTCTCTGTTATCACTACAGGTGTATAAATAATAATATAGTGTTAAATAAAATCAGCCCCTTGGGCACAAAACTGAAAATAATACAGCTCTCCAAAAAGTGCACTTCTGCTGCTATTGGAACATACTAACTACACACACTATGACACTAAGAACACCACAGTCATCAATCAACAATTCTTCCCCCCTTACATGAGAGCGAAGCCTGGCAATAATTGCATATTGCCTGTTCTGCCCTCACTATACGTGTTGAGGTTATACAGCTTGGCAGACAGCTAACAAACAATCCAAAGCAGATTCATCCATTTAGGCTCTTTTTTGTTGTTGATCTTGCTTTGTCTTTTCCTATCTTTACTTTTGTCTTGCACTGGACTGTTATTTTTTTTTTTAAACTGAAATACACACAATGACAAATGTATAAGCTATGTGATTCAATTAACATACTGAAATGTAATACACAATATGTAAATATTAGCTTCACACAAATATACAGTACTATCATCAAACAAATACTTCTGAGTGTTGAAACTATTTCGATGGTGGAAACACACAACTGGCAGCCATTTGAAGTCCTCAAAACATCCATTGAAACAGTGCACAAAAATCATTTTTCAATAAACATCTTAGTATCAAACTTAACCACTTTCCACCTTAATATTGAGTTACACAAACAAGTTAAACGGTTTACTTACAGACTTATCTTTTCCAAGGCTTGTAAGAGCTAACACAACTTGTCTACTTCTCAATTGTCTCATGAACTGAACTGACTCGCCAACCCGGAAGTGCCCAAACTAATGACGCGTAGTATTTTCATATCGCCACAAGGTGTCAGTAAGAGTCTACAATCAAATGGGCATAACATTGCGTCCCACAGGGCATTTCCTGTGGGAAGGGATTCGAATAAAGAACCAACTCTTTTTCTTTACTATAGTGGTCTCAATAACAGGTACCGGTTCTCAAAAAGGGATTAGAGTCCGAGGACTCGCTTCTTTTCTTATCCAACAACCGGGAAAACCGGTTTCGAGCATCATCCCTATATATAAATGAAAAATTAGTAAATGGCCGTCGCATGCTTTGCTCTTTCAGGTGGAAAAGGTTAGGACACCCCTGGTATAAACAGTTTGAAGTGAAAGCGTGATCATTTGGCGCCCTCTAGTGTTACCTGTAAGAATCATTTGGCGCCCTCTAGTGTTACCTGTAAGAATCATTTGGCGCCTTCTAGTGTTACCTGTAAGAATCATTTGGCGCCCTCTAGTGTTACCTGTAAGAATCATTTGGCGCCCTCTAGTGTTACCTGTAAGAATTATTTGGTGCCCTCTAGTGTTACTTGTAAGAATCATTTGGCGCCCTCTAGTGTTACCTGTCAGAATCATTTGGCGCCCTCTAGTTTTACCTGTAAGAATCATTTGGCGCCCTCTGGTGTTACTTGTAAGAATCATTTGGCGCCCTCTAGTGTTACCTGTAAGAATCATTTGGCGCCCTCTAGTGTTACCTGTAAGAATCATTTGGTGCCCTCTAATGTTACCTGTA